>NW_026924341.1:0-24039 GCF_032062105.1 Saccostrea cuccullata
CACGTAAGTACAAACACTTCCAGTCTCGAAACCCTGAAATTGCAAAAAGTAAAACCCTTCTTTGAGAATCAAATCATTTCGAAAAACATGAAAAAGATTCAGGTACAAGTTTTTTTTTAGAATTCCAATTGCTGACCTTTTTGACTCCGTCAGTGAGATGCCGGACCCCGGTGTCCCTTAGGTGACTAGTCATGACGAAACTGACGTTACTTTTGGTTCCAGAGTTCCTAGATAGTCCGGTGTAAACGGTAACCAGATATACGAATTTGTCTGTCTTCAGGTTGTCATTCATGTACAACAGTTTCCACTAGCAAAACATTAGATAGACAGTAGTAATACTTTAGAATCATACTGAAAAGGCGCTTTCCATAAGTAAAAAGAAATTTTTAAAAAAATCCATTTGCAATTGTGTGCTGAGGTATATTTGAAACATGTCTTTTAACTATTAGTACCTTTTCTTGATCTTTCTTGTCATAACGCCGCGCTATCAAAAGACCAATAAGATAAAGTACAATGATAGCCGTAACTGTACCAAACACTGCACCGTTTCCCAAGATGTCAAATTTATCAAAGACCGTGGAAAAATCGATAGAATTGGGAGGAACAAAGAAGGATGTGGCAAAGTTATCTCCTGGAGGATTTTTACACTCACAAACCGTCTCTTTACCATTAGTTTCCGAAGTTAACTGAAAAAGAACAAGAGGAGGTACCCACTGGTTTGATTTTGAAAACAAACGAAAACCATCCAAGTTATTGTGAAGGTTTTTATTGATAAAAATGACTTCAACCAAAATCGAGAAAGCTGAACATTTGGCAAGACGTTGTTGTGAGATGTGTATTGTTTCATTATGTATTAATTAGTAACATTAAGTTTCTTGAACATTCCAGAGTGGTCAACATGTTCGGTCATTTGATCTAGAACATTCTTAAATTTTGTGTATGTCCAGATTGTTCCAGTAATATCATGTTTTAATAATTTCTAGAATATTCTAGATTTATGATACTATATAAGTACCCTGTCAATTCGATGCATATACAATAATTGTCGTATAAGTAACATTGATGTACAGGTGTATAAAGAGACTGGGATATACTTACACTGGACATTGTGTGCAACAACGGACACTCTGATGTATGTATTTTTAGATTCTTGCTAAGTTTGTACTTTATGATTTGTATATATTAATGTTAATAAATTATTGTTAAGTTTAAATTGTGTGATTGATCTTTGCTGGCATTTAAGGGTAATTCTGACCCATAACAGAATTGGGGGCTCGTCCGGGATCAATAATTTCTTGCACTTTTGCAGTTTATTGTCAGAATTTTGTTGATTAAATTGTTAAATTAAATTATAAGCCAGCAAAAATCAACATGGTATTTTCGGTCACAGACTTTCTTAGTTCACCAAGTGTTCAGGTTTTTGATACGTTAAAAAAGGATGACTTGATCGCATTAGGTTTGCATTTTGGGTTAGATGTTAAATCCTCTCAGAGAAAGCAAGACATTAGAATTAAGGTTGCAAACAAACGAGTAGAAGAAAACGTCTTTGAAAAATACGATCTTCCAGAATATACAGTTAAATCAGAGTTAGGCTCTTATAAAATGGCAGAATATCAGTTTCAATTAGAGTTAGAGAAAATGCGACTTGAAAGAGAAAAATTAGAAAGAGAAGAGCGAGAAAGAGAAAGAGAAAGAGAAGAACGACACCGTGAACGAAAATTTGAATTAGACAAATTAGAAAGACAAGAGCACTTTGAATTAGAGAAATTAAGATTACAGCACCAACCAGAACCATCATTTGTCAAGACTGAATTTGATGCAGCAAAAAATATTAGGTTAGTTCCAAAATTTCAAGAAAAATCTGTAGACAAATATTTTCCCCAATTCGAAAAGGTCGCAGAGAATCTTAAATGGCCACAAAATGTTTGGTCAACAATGTTACAAAGTGTACTGGTTGGAAAAGCGGCTGAGGTATACTCTGCACTAGGGGTAGCTGAGAGTTCAGACTATGAGAAGGTCAAAGCATCAATATTAAAAGCATATGAATTAGTACCTGAAGCGTATAGACAAAAGTTCAGAAAGTATAGGAAGTTTGATAATCAAACATTTGTTGAATTTTCACGAGAGAAAGAAGATTTATTCGATCATTGGTTTAGATCTAAGAAACTTGATAAAACTTTTGCTAATTTGCGCCAAGTCATCCTGGTAGAAGAGTTTAAGGAATGTGTTCCTCAAGATTTGAAAACACATTTAGAAGATAAGAATGTGAAAACTCTTGAAGAGGCAGCAGTCATATCTGATACTTATGCTCTGTCTCATAAAAAGAATTTTGTATCAAGATCTCAGACTAGCAGTAATTCTACCAATTCAGACACATATAAAAAGAGTGGTTCAGGGTCTCAGTCTTTCACAAGTTCCCAGTCTCCATCCCAAGGTGGTTTTAAGTCCGCTCCAGGACGTGTTGAAGGATCTTCTGGAATAGGGTCGCTTCCTACTTGTAGTTATTGTAAGAAAAAGGGTCATTTGATCAGTGAATGCTTTAAACTTAAGAGAAAAAGTGATTTTGATAAAACTCAACCACATACTTGTGCGGCAGTTAGAGGTGATAGAGAAGCCTTAGTTTCGATTTGTTCTGACACTCCTGATGTCCATGGTTCACAGTCCAGGTCTATTGATTCTATGGACGATTATAAGCCCTTTATGTCTCAGGGATTTGTTTCACTCGGTGACTCTAGCGAAATAGAACCTGTCCAGATTTTGAGAGATACTGGTGCTGCACAGACGTTATTGTTAGAGAGTGTGCTTCCTTTGTCTGAGCAGACTTCTACTGGTGGGTCAGTTTTATTACAGGGTGTGGAGCTAGGCGTCATTGATGTTCCCCTGCATAGAATTAGTTTGAAGTCAGATTTAGTTACTGGACCTGTTATCGTAGGTGTTCGACCTACTCTTCCCGTTCCAGGCATTTCTTTGTTGTTAGGCAACGATTTAGCTGGTGGGAAGGTTGTACCTGATCCTATAGTTTGTGAGAAAATCAATCCAGATGTCATGTGTTATGATGAAGATGATGACATTTATCCAGCCTGTGCTGTTACTAGAGCGATGGCCAGAAGACGAGAAATGGAGGCAGACCATACTCAAGCCTTTGACGAGACGAATTCCTCTGTTGATATTGATTTGAATGACACTTTCTTATCTGACCTTAATGGCACTCAAACAAACATGGAACCACACAATATCAAGAAGCAAGAGAAGAAAGAACTGTTACCAAAATTTGGTGGTGAGGATGATGAGTTGCATCCACTAGTTAGTAAAGGCAAGGACATCCTCAGCCGAGAACGTTTACTCTCTCAACAACATAAAGACCCAGATATCATTCAACTTAGTAAGAGGGCACTTCCACCAGAAGAGGCTACTAAAGTTGGAGAATGCTTCTATATGAAAGATGGCATCCTTATGCGAAAATGGCGACCACCTGATGCTTCTCCAGATGAAGTGTGGCGTGTTGTTCACCAAATAGTGGTCCCAGCTGCTTATCGTCGAGATGTCATGAGTTTAGCTCACGATACACCTATGGCTGGTCATTTAGGTATCAATAAGACTTATAATAGGATTTTGAGTCATTTTTATTGGCCTAAGCTAAGAAAGGATGTTTCGCAGTTTTGCAAGTCATGTCATGTTTGTCAGATGGTAGGTAAACCGAATCAGAAGATACCATCCGCCCCTCTCCAACCAATTCCAGCTTTTGAAGAACCGTTTAGTCGAGTGTTGGTGGATTGTGTAGGACCTTTGCCTAGGACCAGATCTGGGAACCAGTATTTACTTACCATTATGTGTACATCCACTCGATTTCCTGAAGCCATACCTCTTAGGAAAATAAAGGCAAAGAGCATAGTTAAGGCCCTAACCAAGTTTTTCAGTTTTGTAGGAGCACCCGAGGCAATTCAGTCGGATCAAGGCTCAAATTTTATGTCGGGGTTGTTCCAGCAAGTCATGCTTGAGTTGGGTATAAGGCAATATAGATCAACTGCTTATCATCCTGAGTCCCAGGGAGCGCTAGAACGTTTTCATCAAACCCTAAAAACAATGCTGAAGACCTATTGTTACCAGTACGAAAAAGAATGGGACGAAGGTGTTCATCTTGTGCTATTTGCTGCACGAGAAGCAGTCCAGGAGTCTCTTGGGTTCAGTCCTTTTGAATTGGTGTTCGGTCATACAGTTAGAGGTCCTTTGAAATTGTTGAAGGAAAAGTGGCTGACTGAGACTAGTGATCTTAATCTTTTAGATTATGTGTCTGATTTCAAAGAATAACTTTACAATGCTTGTAAATTAGCACAAGAAAATTTGAAGAGTTCTCAGATGAAAATGAAAATGTGGTATGACAAAGATGCCAGAAATAGGGTGTTTAAGCCAGGTGATAAGGTTCTTGTATTTTTACCTATTCCTGGTCATCCTTTACAGGCCAGATTTTATGGCCCTTATGAAATTGGAAGCAAGATCAGTGATGTAAACTATGTAGTTAAGACACCAGGTCGACGTAAAGAGAAACGGGTTTGTCACATTAACATGTTAAAAGAGTATTTTGAAAGGTGTGACCGAAATTCTGTAAAACCAGTTTCCACTTTAGCCAATGCTAAGACTGTTCAAAATTGTATTGAAAGTGATACGAGTGTAGAAATGAATGAGAAAGATTGTAATCAGAGTGTCCGCTTAAAAAACTCCGAAATTTTGGCTGATTTTGATGCCAAACTTGAACATTTGAACATTCACCAAAAAGAACAAGTTAAAAACTTGATGAATGAGTATCATCACATCTTTTCGGATGTTCCAAAGAAAACTAATGCAGCTTGTCATGATGTCATAGTGAGTGACGTTCTGCCTATCAAACAACATCCGTACCGTCTGAATCCAATAAAATTGCAGTACCTAAGAAGGGAAGTGCAGTACATGTTGGACAATGACATTGTTGAACCTAGTAAAAGTGATTGGAGCTCACCATGTATTCTTGTACCAAAACAGGACGGTACCTACCGATTATGTACAGACTTTAGAAAGGTGAATTCTGTTACCAAAACTGATTCATATCCAATACCTAGAATCGATGACTGTATTGACAACACTGGAAACGCGAAATTTGTCAGTAAATTTGACCTGTTGAAAGGCTACTGGCAAGTACCGTTAACAGAAATAGCAAAAGAAATATCCGCTTTTGCTACACCAGATGGACTTTACCAGTATAAAGTAATGCCTTTTGGCATGAAAAACGCACCGGCTACATTCCAAAGGATGATTCACTCCCTTCTTCAAGACCTTGAGGGATGCGAGGCCTACATTGATGATGTCGTCATATACAGCAACACATGGGACGAACATCTCCGAATCATGCGTGCTTTATTTGACATTTTAGCTAAAGCAAACTTAACTGTGAATCTTCAGAAGAGCGAATTTTGTCATGCTTATGTAGAGTATTTAGGTCATAAAGTAGGTCAATGTTATGTTACACCCATAATGGCTAAAGTGGAAGCTATTTCAAAGTTCCCGATTCCTACAAACAAGAAAGAATTAATGAGGTTTTTGGGCATGGCTGGGTTTTACAGAAAATTTTGTCCAAATTTTTCCTCAGTAGTTAGTCCACTTACAAATCTTTTACAAAAGAGGGTTAACTTTGAATGGACAAAGGACTGTGAAAAATCCTTTCATAAAATCAAATCTGTCCTTATGAGCAACCCAGTTCTGTCAACTCCAGATTTTTTTAAGCAATTTAAGCTTACTGTTGACGCTAGTGATGTTGGAATCGGGGCAGCTTTGTTTCAAGAACATAGTGATAAGGTAGATAGAGTTGTTTCACTTACAAAATGTCAACAAAAGTATTCCACCATTGAAAAGGAATGCCTTGCTTTGTTGTTAGCCTTACAGCATTTTGATGTTTATCTGAATGTTACTTTGCATCCAATTCTTGTATATACGGATCACAACCCCCTGACATTTTTGCATAAATTGTCAAACAAGAATCAAAGACTGACTAGATGGAGTTTGTTGTTACAAGAATACAACTTAACAATTAAGCATATCAAAGGCAAAGACAATGTTATTGCAGACGCCTTGTCAAGAGTATCGTAAACATACTAGATTTTGTATTAATGTACCTATGTTTTAATAATATAAGTTTTCATTGACATTCAAACTTTTTAAGGGGGGAGGTGTTGTGAGATGTGTATTGTTTCATTATGTATTAATTAGCAACATTAAGTTTCTTGAACATTCCAGAGTGGTCAACATGTTCGGTCATTTGATCTAGAACATTCTTAAATTTTGTGTATGTCCAGATTGTTCCAGTAATATCATGTTTTAATAATTTCTAGAATATTCTAGATTTATGATACTATATAAATACCCTGTCAATTCGATGCATATACAATAATTGTCGTATAAGTAACATTGATGTACAGGTGTATAAAGAGACTGGGATATACTTACACTGGACATTGTGTGCAACAACGGACACTCTGATGTATGTATTTTTAGATTCTTGCTAAGTTTGTACTTTATGATTTGTATATATTAATGTTAATAAATTATTGTTAAGTTTCAATTGTGTGATTGATCTTTGCTGGCATTTAAGGGTAATTCTGACCCATTACAACGTGTTGTGGAGGTATAATACATGTACATTAAATACCTGGCATGAAGTCTTGTCCCATTTCCCTCCATCCCATACTCGACACCCTGTGGTCCAGCCACTGATACGGTAAGTTGCAGTTGAGGTGCCGTTGTAAGCAGATCGGCGACGCCTAGAAGTCCTTGGTTTGGGAACTGGTGTTAAAGAAAAATGCCGAATCCCTTGTATTTACCCTAAATAATCATTTCCTTGACAGACCTTGTAATAGTCATATTTACTGGTATTATAATCAAATCTTTTTTGTTACAGATTTTAAGCTGTCCAATAAGCATTTCAACATATCGACATTATATTCTGTTTCAATTACTCACGAGTATTTAAGAATTTCAAGGACTATTCAATTACTATAGTACTTACTTGATGCAACATGGACTGAAAAATAGATCAAACATGGTCCTGGGCAGAAATTCATTGGAAGGAGACACGAGAAACCAACATCAGTCCAGTCACTGGGGACGATCACTTTCGACCATCCGTGGTTACCAGCGGTAGGGATACTGTCTTTTTTGACATACACTACATGTGATGTTGTATTCATTGTACTGTTGTCACATTCCACACTAAAGACCAAATTATCCAACGGATTCCTCCACCATATTTTATAAGAAAAAGTCTGCGAGCTGGACTCCTCTGGATCGTCAGGGAACGCTAAAACGACGTCTCTTTTCGTCACTGAAGGAGATACGCTGAACTTGGTCTTTATAGAGGGGAGTTTAGTTTGGTCGCCCAGAACAATATGAACTGTGGGTGACTGTATGTTTTTTGCTTCCGAATCCCATATGAAAGGCGTTTTGGAGTATTTGGTAACCTTAATTACAAACTTTTCTTTTTCATTCTGATTGAAAGTCAATTGAGTTTGTACGCATTACAAATGTACAGAATTCTGCAAAAACATTTTCATTTTTTTTTAATTGTTTCAACTTAGAAAATGCACACATTCAATGCTTTGACGAGAATAGTAATAATTAAACGTCGATATTGTTTTTAAACATTTGTTTAAAATATCTTCAACATCGTCAAGGGATAAAAATTGCTCTGATTATGTCAGTCTATCGTACTAAAATCGTGAATTAATGTATAACAACCAACCTGCAAAAAATCTTGCTTTGTATTACTGACGTCCAATTTGATTTTTAAATCTTTTCGGTCAATCTCCTGGTCAACTCGGAGTTTTTCCATACTAGTTGTTAATCCTGGTCGAGTGACTTCAACTTCAAACTGTTTCCTATGAGTTATCTCCTTCAGTACAGTTCCAAGCTCGACAATGGAGTTCTGCATGCTTGGGACAGTTCTACTCGCCTACGAATTAATAGAAGCCAAAGTAATACAAAACATTTCATAGAAGATTGCTAACTCTTCGATAACACCTGACACCACCTCTGATGTTTTTTAGGCCTGTCTTTGCTCTGTTCCCGATCAGTAGTGTTTAAATGAGCCTAGATACTGTTAGTTAGCGCCATATTTCATCTACATATACTTTTTTTACTCAAGAATTTTACAAACCATTTTGACTGAGGAGTTTTACGTACCATTTTGTAAAAGTAGTTTTAAAGAACCATTTTGGTGGAGGTATTTAACGTACCATATCGACTGAGGAGTTTAATTTCTCCCTGTATGATGCCACAGACATTGAAGTAAAGAGAGCTCTCTCTTGTGGTGAAAACCCGGTTCCATCGTAACTGTTAATGAGATCTGAAGCGGCGTACTCTTTTGCTATTTCGTCAATGTCACCCGTATCTGGAATGTCTGGACTTAGTTTTGGAATCAAAACATTCAGAAGATTATCCACTGATCGTAGGATAGCTGCATAACGGAAAAAATTTATTAAAACCTGTTGAAATCTTCATGGGGAATTGGAAATGCAAATGTGATCGAAAAGTTACTTTATAAAAATATTTATTCTGTACCGACCTTCTGATGTAGATAGATAATCTTCATATACAGGAAACATAGCTTCTTTGGATGTGTTGATGAAGTTACCAATTACGTCATTCGTTGCATTCAGCGCTGTGGCCTAGAGAAAATTTATGAAAGATTGTATACCTGACATCAACTTCAAGTTTCTATATATCTATCCCACTAAGCGCCACTAATCCATACCATAACTTCTTTGGTGACCAGTTGCTTCTTCTCCATAGCAGATCCCGAGGAAAATGCCATTTGTCTTTGTCGAACCGTGGTGTCTATTCTTAGTGAACTTGTAGACGTTGAAAGAAGGTTTGTCATATTCTTCATTCCCTAAATACAATTTCTTTGAGTGGCCTTATACTGAACAAGATTAAATCAAAATAATGAATTGAGAAATAAATGCCATTAGAGTAGGGGAAGTAATGAACTAATCCCACCTCTGTGAGTAACTCGAGGGTAGAGTTAACATCTTCTGGGACGTAGGTTAGTTCTTGAAAGAGGTTTTCAAATGTGGTGTTGTCACCCACACTACTCCACGATCCCGGGTCTTCCACCAGCGTGTCGATCAAACTCGGCGGTGGAAGAGACTAGAAAGATGATGAAGAAGGGAAGAGATAACAAAAGAATCCATTAAATTCTGGGTCGATGATACAAAAACACGCTGTACTTATGATCACTGGAAGAGGACTAGCTATACATACCTCCCGATTCGTGGTACTGATAGTTGTTTCTACTGCCATGGAAACCAGACCCACATCCTCTTGTTCAATTGCAGTTTCTATCAGTGCCTGTGAATTTTGTAGATAGTCTTCCACGCTCATGGCCATCATTGGGGAATAGACCTGTAAGAGTTTCCCAGTTATTCCAATCATGCAATCATGTGGTGAAGAAAATTGCTGGTTGCCATCGAAATATGAAAGCTCACCAAACCAATAATATTTTAAGCAAACCCGTTAAGGAAGCTCAGTTGGTAGAGCGCTAGCTCCATGACGGAGGGTTGTAGGTTCAAACCTTGGCGTCGACTGATCGAAGTCGATAACAAATATCAATTGTTCCTTCGCCAAGCGCTCGGCACTTTAAAGTTAAATTTATGGATTTCTTCGAATGAGACCTGAAAACCCTAGGCCCCTTGTCATGTTGGCATGGCTAAGATCCTTCGCTGCTCAATGGTCCTGAATGCCGCGTTAAGGTCTAAATTTGAAGCCCTTTACCGGTATATGGTGACGTGTCTATCTGATCGAGTAAAACAATACTAGTATTCGAACAGAACGTAAAACAACATACAATCAACCATTCTTTGTCGTACCAACGCCTACCGTGACACGGAGCCTCGGTCTCATCCGCAACTTTTACTTCAAAGTGAAGGGCTTGGCGAACAAACACTTGCTACCTATTTATAATCGACTTAGGTCATTCGCGACCGTGATACGAACACACGACATTTCTGAGCGCTCTACTAACTTTGCTGCCGTGACGATGTGTTAACGAACAATAAATAAGAAGTTCACAATGATATCCCCGACTTTGACTTTCATAATTAATCGATTATCTGCCTCTTATTCTTTATTGTAGTTATTCGTTACTAGAATTTTTTTTAATTCTATCGTTGTTGTCTTTTATTATAAATTTGGTTTCAAAGCGTAAAACACCGTAAAACGCTAAGTGCCAAATGAAAAATTATATTCAATAACGATCAATTAATGTAGATTTATCACATTTACAATATGATCTACAGGAAGAAGGTTGAATTGTTCGAAATTCAATGTAAAAGGAAATTCATGAATTACATCGTTGAATTTTTCCCGTCGTATCTCTAAGACCAGAGACATATATGTCTCTGCTAAGACTGAGTACTTCCTTCGTTTCAAACCGGCGAGACCGGAATACGACACCAGCGAACCTTCCCCGTTTAAATGAAGGAACAATCCCGGTTTATAAAAGGTCAAACGGCGCATTCGGCGTACATATGTTTGAAAAAAGAAGTCCTAAATATGCAAGAGTATGAACAATTTCTAAAACGAGGTAAATTGTTGACAAGCAAGTTGATAAAACAAGAATATCAGTTCTATGGTCGATACAATGACCTTGTCAGCAAATACAATTTATCATTGAGTAAAATGCTGAATGACGTTTTTCATACTAATTGTTAGTCCATTATTTATAACCTGAATTGACGACGGATTTTTTCCTTATTTCCCGATCATGACAATTAAGGAGCACACGGCGGGTGTGACCGGTCAGCAGGGGATGTTCACTACTCCATGGCACCTGATCCCACCTCTGATGTTTTAGAGGTCCGTGTTTGCTCTGCTCCTATTTTGTATTGTTTGATATTGAATACTGTTCGTTATCTCCATATCCTTCTTAAGCGTCAAGATTGAAAACCGAAAAAGATTTACTTGACCATCACATTTTTCAAACATTACTTGTAGCATCATTGAAAATAATGAAGACCATGAAATTGCGTCTTCAAAGACATGTGGAAAGATTTATAATCGCAAAGATCTCATCAATCTCATCAACAGTAAGTGAAACGTTTGTCGGACATCGCATCAACATTACATTCAGAGCTTGCACGCTTCTCTATATTCCAAGACAAATTCAGAGCTTGCACGCTTCTCTATATTCCAAGACAAATTCGATAATTATTATTTAAATCTAAGGGGCATGCAAGAAAATACATGTACTAGAGATAAAATCGTAGAAATTTATTTGCTATTTTATAGAAGAATTCGCAAAATGTTTTGACCACTGAAAATACTCGTTATATGCTAGGTAAGACCTTTTTATAATTTTGAAATGAATTTTGCAAGTTTAGATTTGTTTTTCACGTCAGCTTTTTTAAAGACTTGTGGCCATGTATCTTTAATTTCTCAAACTTCTTAGGAATACATCAATAAAAGCCTGTTTCCCAAATTACAGCAATGTACTTACCGCGATAGGATGAAAAGTACAAGTTGTAAAATCATCAAAGACATCTAGTACCTCCGCATATGTATTTATTAACCAATTATCTTCTTCGTGTCCATAGTTGAAATAAATGCCCTCTATGTACCTTTCATCTAATGGAAGAGGGAACTAAGTTAACATATATTATTCTTTCTTCAGGTATAAAAACGAAAATCGACATTTACCACAGTTGTAAAGACGACTACATGTGTGATACTAATTGAAATGACTTACTGCCTTGGTATAGGAGCGTCTTCTCCTGGGTTTGGGAATCTTCCTGGAATAACCGAAAACTGATCTGTTCCTTCCAGTCTATTTCTTTATTTTTCTGCTTTCTAAACCCTTCATCTTTCCATGCATTAATGACCACTAATTGCTTACCATCTGAAAAAGCATTACAGTGTATTTATTTTTACAAAACAAGTAAAAGGATCCATCGGCATCTCTGTTCTCTGATTATACAAAATGTAGAGTTTTGGACTCTCGAAACGAAAATATGGATTTGCATAGATATGTTTGGACAAGATCATGAGTTGCTGTAAGCACGGGATAAGATTTACACAGTTTTTAACAGTATATATCAATGAATGAAAGTTTAGTAGACTACAATTTTATAAACTGTTACTATATACATGGGCATTTTTGTCATTTTGTTGTATTAATCATACAAGATTTTTTCGGGAGAATTATACCAACTTTTGCACGTGTACTTTTTAAACAAATAAATTTAAGTGGTTTATCGATTTTGATTGATTTATTGTTTGTTATTTAACGTCCCTCTCGAGAATTTTTCACTCATATGGAGATGCCACCATTTGCCGATGAAGAGCTGCAAATATTATCCTATGCTCGGCACTCAGGGCCATTGATTATTGAGGGATTTTTTTGCCAGCACCTACTGCGGTTAATACGGTCTCATCCGAAGGACCAGTCTCTACGTGCCATATTGGGATTCATACCCGCAACGTAAGGATCAACTTCCTACTTCGCGATTTTAGAGAAGTCGCTCTATAAACTGTGCCATGCGAGCAACATTAATAAGAATGTACCTCCTGTTTCGTAGGAAAATCATTAAGAACACTGGTGATAGATAATGGTGTAAATTGTGTTACCTTTGGTCGTATCTATTCTACAGTATCCGTCATACGGAGGTTCCGTCGTCTCCAGAATCATCCGTATTTCTGCCCACCTGTCGTCTGATATGTTCATCCTCAATGTCAGCATGTAATACGACAAACGACGGAACGAATTGGCTTTGACGAAGAATTTCTGTTCTGATGGATCTAGAATGCATTAGAAATAACTAAGAGCAAAATAAAATCACAAGTTTAAAAAACCTCTGCTGGAAAAAATATCTTTGACATTGACTTTTTAAATGGAGTTAGATACTGTATGTGCTGAATAAGACATGTACCTGTTTCTAACCAGTCTTCCCAGTCGTTTATTTTGCTGGTTGTTCTTGTTGTTGGGTCGAATTCCATTAACTTCCAGCTATAGACAATCTTCGCTAGATCGCTGGCAGAACATGTTATACACTCTGCTCGTAAGGACATTACTAGAGATGTGGCCACTTTAGGTTTACAATTCAACAAGCATCTATATATGATGTTGAAAAGGAAAGTTTCAATCAAATTAATTAAGACAACCAAAAAGACAATTTGTATGCATTTTTGCATACAAATTACAGAGTTTTTCTAGACTAAGCAACATCTTTTGGCGACTACTAGTACTTAAAAATATGGGAGAAGCGATGTTCTGGACATTTAGATGCAAAAAGAGAGAAATATTGAGAAACATTTACATCATGAAAATGACATAAAAAAGAAGAAAATGTTTTACTTGCAGAAGAGATTACAAGTATTTTCGTTTAGTTATTTCAGAGGTACGACTACTTACTCTATGTTTATATCAGGAAATGTATCGCTGGAATAAGTAATAGAGCTAGAATTCGGAAATACGATCTGGATTCTTTGTTGATAAATGTTTTCAGCGTCCAGGATAGTTACTTTGACGGAGACGATATACCCTACAGCTTTGGTCTGATGATTCGGATCAGTGACCACTTCCGCAAAGCCTGTGGTAGTCTCCGAGAAAGACGTACACTGACTGTTTTCAAACAGCTTAATCACAAGGTTCCAGGCTTCAGCTTCCCATGCCATCATATCTGAGATATTAAAACTTGAAATTATTTCTGCCTCAGTTGTCAGATCCACGAGATGTTTGTCGAAATCACGAAGTGTCGAGATGGTAAAATTCTCCTTGGGAAATCCATACATTAACCGATTTAATTCTGTCAAAACATCCGTCATAATTCGTAAATGTCTGATCAGAGATTTCATACTTGGCAAGAATTCTGTCTCTATCATATCTGTTTCCTGGTTTGTAATGTTTGGCTCCAGTTTAAGCAATGGTAAACCATTCTTTATATCTGTATAGCCTCTTTGTGCAACTTCTCTATGGGCTAATATTTCTTGAATATAGTTATTGCTGGTAAAATCTTGAAGCAAGTAATAAAGTTCGGCGCTCATCACATTGTCGAGGAAACACGGATTGGGAATTCTGTTTTTCTTCCTTGTAAATGCTGAATAATCTTCACAGCTTTGGGGATTGGTAATATTTGTTAAGTTTAAATATCTGTAAGTGTTATTAAAATACATAATATTTGTCTGACTGGCAAGGTTAAGATATGTCTCAGACATTACAGCTAGGCTTTGTATATAATCCCACGATACTGTTACATTAGCTAAGAATGTGAAAGATTCGGGAATAACAAATGTCATCAACATTTCTAAGGAATCCGTCGGAAATTCCAGACAACTCCACGAAAACTTCAGACCATCCCTGTAACCGGGTCCCTTTGTAAGATCATAAGATCCACTCCAGGCATCAAGCGTGGTTTTCCCGGGACCCGACATTCTCCCCGACCCACCCTGAATGATGACGTTAGGGGGAGGCAACTGCAATTTGAAGTACATGTATCCCTCCACAAACTCATACGACCCTGGGTAATACTCAATTCTTACAAAAAGTCTATACAGGCCAAACGGGAACGCCCCCGGGCGTATCTGAAAGAGTGATGCTTCTGCCATATAGGTCAGAGTCTCGTTTTCAGAGTGTTCATCGCACAAGTACAAAGTCCAGTTTTTGTAAAGGTTTGGCAAAACACACGTTATTTGTGTTTTTGGCAGAATCTCTATATTGGCTGACGAATACAGTACTAAAGGATCATCTTTTGTCATGTAATTCCCTCCAAAAACTGATCCCTCTAAACATGGTGGGAACTCTGCAAATAATTTATAACCATTACTTCTAAATTCGTTTATCTAAACACATACTTGGTTCCAAACCATAAGATATTTTTATTTTTTCTTAATGTATCTTTGCAAAACCTCTACATCACACAGCGACAAACAAACAAACAAAATGGATACATTTTGTAGAAAGAGATTAGAATTGCCCTTTAAATCAAATGTTGATCTATGGAGAGAATAACTGTCTGCATGAGAGGTCGCTGTGAAATTACTCAAGGATTGTTCGGAGAAATGTGAACACTACTTGGAGCATAAATAAAATTTTCATACATATTTCATTTAATGATAAATGTATGAAATGTTATCAAAATTTCAAAAATTATAAAAACTGATTTATTGAAAACAAATCAAAATACGTTGCAAATTCAGACATTTTAAAAGAAAAAGACAGTTTGGCACACAGACAGGCGGACGACCGACGTGAATTTAATTATCAAATGGTGTCTCCTGATCATGATCTCTTATCAGTGGAGCTTAAAAAAGACCTGATATATTTGGTTATTTTTCATGCAGCTTACCTTCACATTCGGCATCAGATGTATTACTTCCTGGGCAGTAACTGGCTAAAACCCCACAAGGACTGGGATTCGTACATTCCCTGGTTCTGTTTTTAACTCCATGGCCCATTGGGACAGAGCAAGAAGAGTAATTAGACCAAGCTGTCCATGCTCCATCACGGTATTTAGCTGAATGCATGAATGAGGAAATTAAGTATTCCACGGAGCCTTTGACAGTTTTAAACGTATATATAGATATTAAGATTGGAAAAGTTCAAGTAAGAAATCTTAATAATGTAGACACTTACTAATAATTTGAGCTGAAATCTGTGCGGTAGTGAATCACTGCTGGGAGTAAATCACTTCCGCACTTGCACCTTTACTTCTAAGGAATTGTAGCAAATGGAGATTGGTACTGTGCATTATTGAATTGGTCGCTACTTTATTAAAAATATACTCTGTGGCAACGCACTTTGAAATTTAAAAAATTCAAAAAGCTTTAAATTTGGGACAAAATTCAACGCACTTGGAAGTGCGTTGTAACAGTCCTTCTTCCCGTTAAGCAAATGAACTGGGTAGTCTGGTAATGATTAGTAAATACGCCTTTTTCGAAATTGTGAAGGTAGAGGCTCGCTCTCCAGTTGCGCCGCTTTTGCTTTCAACTCTTACTATATGTAACTCCCTAACACTCCTATCCCTCTCCCTCCTCTCCTCCCCCCTCACATTCCTCCCTCCCCACTCTCATGCCTCTCTCTCCCTCCTTTCCTCACTCCCCTCCCTCTCTCACTCCTCTCTCTATGCACTCCCACTCTCACTCCTCTTAATCCCCCTTCTCTCATTTTCTCTCTCTTCCTCCCCATTTTCTCTCTCCCAACTCCCAATCTCCACACCCACTCTCTCTCTCTTCGGCTCAATCCCACTCTCACTCATTTCTCTCCATGCCCTCAGTCCCCCTCTCTCTCTCTCCCTCCCCACTCTCTCTCCTCTCTTCCCAACTATCTCACCCCACTCCAACTCTTCTTCCCCAATCCCACTCTCCTACCCCAATCCCCCCCCCCCCACTATTTCCCCACACTCTTCCTCTCTCTTTCTTTATTATTTGTCCGCCTGACTCAGTTCCTCTTTACTCCCATTAAAAAAATCTATATATGCATAATATATAGATATTTCACAATGAAATATTTTTACAATGAAATTAATAGAAAAATACTTATTCTATAATAAGGAGGAAATTCTTACCGTTGTTAAAAAAAGAAATTATAGAATTTCTATTCTTGATCATCTTACTTAAAATGTGATTTAGCAAAATTGTTTATTTTGTAAATAAAATATAAGCAATATGAAATTATAAGGGCGATAACTTCAAACAACGGTAAATACTACATATCTGTTCACAATTCGATCATATGCGTTAAATATTTGTACATTTAATTTTACATGCTTGAAGAACAACATTTATATGCTTACATGTATTGCACGCCAGGAACACATGTCACCGTGTATATCCCAACATGCGGGGTGTATACTATGTTGTGCGCGGGGTGTATACTTCCGAAGCGAGAGAAACGGGGTCAATGTACGTTCTTTGTCCATTTTCTCAACTTACGGATATTTTTCGCCAGTAAGCATATGCCTACGGAAGGAAGCATTGTCTAAGGAGTATATGGATACCCGTGAATCCACTGGTCACCTAGTTTTATCAAACACCTCAACACAATTCCGAGGATCGGAGCAAGATTGACGCAACACTGTGTTTATGATCAAATATCAGATCAAAGCTTTGCTTTATCGTCACTTTTATATTATTGTTAAATATATTTTTACAAAATAAACGTTTGTACAAATTGTCTGTAAATAAAACAGTTCGTATATAAAGATATTGACAAAAAATCAATTTTGTGTCCGGGGTGTATGCAACATGTTGTACACGGGGTGTATACCCCTCTTTTTACTCTATAGTATCATTGTCTGAAATGTCATTAAAAAAATTGTTAACAATAGACTTTTGTAAAAGTTCTATTTGTTTTTAAATTATTCACCAGTTTTGTAATAGCACAACTTCAGGTTCATGAATTCGATTTACTGGAAATAAAATTGATACACGTTCATTGTACTTTTGGCTTTGCATGCACATGGAAGTAAATGTACGGGGTACTTTGTTTAACTGTTTAATGTGATGACCAACAACTCATCCCTTCTTTCGAATTAAAGGCACCTTATTCAGATCCTTTCTTAATAAATGCTTCACACATGCATCATTTTGAACATTTAACATTTCCTCATAATTTCTGTTTAACTTTTTTCAATACTTTTTAAATGAGTTTGAAAATATTTAGCTTTTTGTAATGTCATAAACACCAGAAAAAATGTTCTCATTCATGTAGTATTTATATGTTGTGTACTTTGCCCCCCCAGGAGCCTATATTTGGCAGTAAACTTTTTGTTTTATATTGAGGCATTGTATTTTACCGAGTACATACTGTCTAGGAATGGGCCCGAGGAGGGTGTGTTTGTGTCTTAGGTCAATTTTTTTTTTTGGGGGGGGGGGGGGGGGGGTGACTTTACTACGTGTATATACGATAATAAATTAGAGGAGGGTGAACATAATTGATATTAATTACACGTCAACGTAATATTGTAATTGTACCAAAAACAATTTTTTTTTCAATTGTGCATGCCCTCGGAAAATTGTCGTCCCTTATTACAAATGAGCATTTTTATAGCCGGCTTTACATGTTTATTGTGATTTGTAAAATATGAAATCTTTTCAGATAAGGAAAAATGAGTCCACATATTGCGAAAATTGAAAGGAAAATTAATAAACATGTATCATACAGACACGTAGTATCACCCCCTTTTTGTTTTCACTAAAGAAAATGTTCATCGAAAGTCAGGTTGCCCCCCCCCCCTTTTTTTTTGCAGCATAGTCGAACAATAATTATGTAGTATGTTTAAGTAAAAAAAGGAGAATTGGTACTGAAAAAAGATGGGACCTACAACCCCATCTGAAATGGGAGTTTGAGTTTCGATTCCTTTTTACACAATAACAATCGCTCTTTGCACATCTTGCGCTTTTTATGTTTGAATATGAAAGTTTGTTTTTTATTCTTTTTTAAATTTAGTTGATTTGTTTTTTATTTCAGTAAGTTGATGGAAATCACTCTTTGGTTCGGCATTAGTATTAAGGTCTTTTATCAACACTATCTGTCGCTTTTAAACCTGTGTGAATATAATATTTCCATTGATACTTTGCACTACACAATCCTAAGAAAAATATGGGGTATACACCCCGCGTACAACATGTTGCATACACCCTGGACACAACATTGATTTTTCGTCAATATCTTTATATACGAACTGTTTTATTTACAGACAATTTGTACAAACGTTTATTTTGTAAAAATATATTTAACAATAATATAACAGTGACGATAAAGCAAAGCTTTGATCTGATATTTGATCATAAACACAGTGTTGCGTCAATCTTGCTCCGATCCTCGGAATTGTGTTGAGGTGTTTGATAAAACTAGAAGGTGTCCAGTGGATTCACGGGTATCCATATACTCCTTAGACAATGCTTTCTTCCGTAGGCATATGTTTATTGGTGAAAAATATCCGTAAGTTGAGAAAATGGACAAAGAACGTACATTGACCCCATTTCTCTCGCTTCGAAAGCATACACCCCGCGCACAACATAGTATACACCCCGCATGTTGGGATATACACGGTGATTTTGGATATTATTTGTTGTAACGTTCTGATGTGCGATCAATGCCCTAAAATATCCACATATAGAGAGGTCTTAAATAGTTTTATTTGACATAGTATGGAAGTAGAGTTTGACAATCTTTATCCTTTTCCATGATATGCTTTCAGTTTAATTAAATTCTATATTTTTATAATTTTTGACCTGTTCAAACATTGTGACGTTGCATTGAGTGTTTAAAATGCACTTGCATCATGACTCCCTCATTTTTCTACCCATTACCCGGTATATCATATTTTCTTATAGCATATTTATAAAATTCCGTTTGGTGTTTTATTCAACTACGTACTGGTAATAAAACTACATGTAATCTTTACTTGTAGCATGGTTCTACTCTCCTAGCTATGGACGTTCAACTTAACGTTCTTGAATGGACAGTGTTGAATAACCGTTGGGCCATCAGCGTAATTTGAGTAACTGTTCACCTTATTACAGGTTCTGGTCATGTCTCTTAGAAAATTAAAATCATTCAATAAAGCAATATGGTCATTCAATTAAAAAGAGACTAAATCAATTTATAGGCTTAAGAACCCTCTCTATACACTGCACACTATAAAGAGTTATGATTTTAAGGTAATTTTTTGCAGTTAGAGTGATCTGCCCTTAGATCTAAATTCTAAAAAATAGAAATTTACAATATATTACTCAATTTGTAATTAATTAAAGTATTTTTATCATTTTAAAAGACCAAGATAAATTAACTGAACATGTTATTTTCTTGTATTTTCTCTACTGAAGTAATTAACAGTGATTTCTATTCACTGATAGTGTCTTGTCTTTGAACATTTTTTTCTGGGGGCAAATGCCACGCACCATATAATGAAAATTAAATAAATAAGTTCAATATTAACTCCTTTATACAATATATTTTTCTCAATGTCCAAAAAAATTTTGCACTTGTGTAGAGAGGGTCCTTAAAGTAATCTATGTTTCACATCAAGTGAAAACTGTATATGTACTTAAAATTGCAAATCATAGCTTACCTGTTAAAAATGGTTTCAGGATTAATAAAGTTTTTTTTACATCACTAAAGTATAGTTTAGTTAATTAACGTAAAATATTTACAGTTACGGTTGTTGGCATAAATTATAGTTTACCGTCATTTTAAATGTGCCGAATCCATGCACAAAATTAAGATATTTATAATTTTATAGTTGAGAAACACAATTCAAAGCCAGAGTCTCTGATTTTGAATTACAGATGCCAAAGCTATCGACAAATAAGTTGATGTTAAAAAAAAATTAAAATCACCCCCACTTTACATTATAATGCAAAGTGGTTGTTTTTGTATCGAACGATTATTGCTTATTTCACCTAGATTGTCGTATGATAATCATGATAAATACATAGGTTATAATAAATAATATGAACTTGATAAATATTTAACAAGCCCGGGTATGAATGTGAGAAGGGGGGTGTCCTGTCAGCATTTGCTTGTGATATAAAAGTTTATCTAAAAGGATTTGTCCAGAGAAATTTTGGTGGAAAGATGCATTGCAAGCTTATCATTAATTAAGATAACAATAATGATTGAAAACGATTTTTTAAAAGAATTTCAAGTTTGTAAAAACTTGGAAAGATTAAAGGAAATCGAAATAAATATTAACTGTTTCAATGACATATATATCATAAAAAACACATTCCGAATTTAATTTTACTTATTCGATATAACATGTTGTGTATTAACCAGTGATTCCTTATATTTCCATTCATTATGAAATAAAATTAGATTTGGACTTTAAAAATTTTACATAGATTTAAATTACACGAAGAATCCCATGCCAATTTCAATAGTCCTCGCCAACTGACATCAAACACAAAGGTAGCTGCACGAGATTTACATGCATATTTGTCTCTCAACCAATATGAGTATAATTATTTGGAATTTAATGATTTTACTTGATTGACTTAAGGAATCACTGTTTAGTTAGTAACTAGACAGTGATTCCTTATATTTCCATTTCATTATGAAATAAAATCGTAGATTTAGACTTTAAAAATGTAGACATAGATTTAAATTACACGAAGAATCCCATGCCAATTTCAATAGTCCTCGCCAACTGACATCAAACACAAAGGTAGCTGCACGAGATTTACATGCATATTTGGCCTCCTTAGCGTCAGACACAGATGCGCACGAGATTTGCATGCATATTAGGCCTCCATACCCCTGACCTATCGACCTGCCTAATTTACATTCCAGTAGAATTATCAAGAAATCAACTCCGTTAACTTTCAAAGAGTTATCACAGAGAAAAAAAAAAGAAATATATCTAGTTTAATAAATTTGACAGATGTGATTGTCACCATATTTTTCTTATATCTGGCTGTTTTGTTTCCTTCTTCTACCAACCATCATGAAATATGAAAGGGGGGAATTCGTGGGAAAACTGATTTTCTTTTTCTTCTATCCTTCAGTTTGGGGCTTCCATATGATATATCATGTAACAGCACTTAGCCTAAATACTGAAATAGTGATGCTGTTGGGTGCCGACAATTGTTTTTTATCAAACAATTAACTGACTGTGAGACATATATTTGTGTATTGCTTGAAATATGACATTATAAAGATTGATTGAATGAATGAATGTTGATGCTGCAGTAGTGGATATATTGCACACGTAGACCCTTATGAATGTAGCTATTGTTGCTAGGTAGAATGAACTTGCGTTGTCACGTGATCAAACAAATATGGCGCTGGTTTGACGGGCACCTGCTATTGGATGTATATTTTGACTTTTTAAGCATGAACAAGAACTTAAGAACTCAAAAATGAAAGGTAACTGACTATTGAATATTTAAACGATGTTAACAAATTGATTTTAAAGCACCGTACCATTGCTGAAATCCAAATAGGTGTCAATAACAACAAAGGTTAGATAATTAATATTGTCAAATTGCATGTGTTTGAAAGTGTTTGTACGTGACTGTAGACAATGTTTTAAACATGCGATAAATTGGTGATAAGAACAATTTCATTTTCACTGTTAATTAAATATAGTGATTATGTACAAAGGTTTAGTTTCGGTTCCATATTGTATTAGATCAGAGACCTATATACTAAGTATATAGATCCCTGATTAGATCTATAGCTAGGCCTAATGCATGGGTACCTGTCTGAATTTACCCCAACACTCAGTGTAGGAACATATTTCATCCATGTAGCATACAATATTAAAAATAGAATATTTTAAAATAAGTCTTACATGAGATGTAACAATTAAGAATACTGCAAATGTTTAATATACAAAGTCAGAGATGCCGAAAATCCAAAAGAAAAAAAAAAGGAAGCATCCTATCTAGAATTTTAACTGCAGAACTATATAGCTCTGTGGTCAGCTTCAAAACATGGTCTCTGTTAATTAAACATATATTTTACTTCTACTTCTGATACATTATTTACTTTTCAATGCTTCCAAACAGCCTTCTATGGGATTAATTAGAATATTTCACGCCATCCATATTGGGGGTTGTGAGAATATAAAGTCTCAAATTTAGCCCCTAAAAGGTGAATGAAGTAGCAGGAATAGAAGGAAAATAAATAGTTTATTTAAATGGAAACCAAGTTTGAAGCAGGGAAACACAAAATATAAGGAATAATGCCGGAAATGAGTAACAAAAATGCTGCTGAGTAAATCGAAGTTCTTTATGTCCAAATTTTCTCAACAAGAGAGGTACAGCTAAACTAATCTGAGCCAGTATAAAGGTACATAGAAGTTACACTGAAGTCAATTCAATTTTTGTTTCGCATTGCTCAATGCCCACGTACAAGCAGATGATGCTAAGCTCTCATTGCCTCCCATACAATGCAAATACTTAAAATACATGTATCTGTTTTCAGGTTTGAAGTGGTTTGAGTTTACCTAGTTATAAAGAACACAGTCAACTTTACAGAAGACAAAAATGCCAGGGGTTAAGCCTAGTTCTTCTTTGACATCTCTAATGATGGACAAACAGGGTAAGGCCTTCATCTTCATCAAAACCCCTCATTATACTGCATCCTCACACCTTGTTGCAGTGGGACCCGTGACAAATTTCATTTGATATCTTCTGGGCTGAGTGCAGTGGAAATCTTTTTGGGAAATTTACAAATTTTTCTTATCTCTCAACCAATCATGTACCTTTTAGTGATGAACAATTTGTAAGTAAAGCATTCTGATGGTCAACTGATTTCTTCTCATTTACATTGTCTGTCTTCTTCAATTTGATTGGTGCTTCTCAATGAGAGAGACAAGTCTGAAAAAAAAAATTGAATGAAACTTGTCATGGGTCTTGTGGCATTATGCAGCAAGTTTACTTAGTACCTATGACATTGTGAGGATGAGTATATTGTAAGAAGTCATTTCCTAGCTGTAATATCATTTAGAGTGCAAGAAGATGTAAATAGGAAATCTGAGTTTGATCAATATAACATGCTTGGATGGTGTTCAAACGAATTATCAGTGGTGCACTGAAGAACTCCATACACTGTATACATGTATTTAAAATCGACAATGGGAAAAAAAGATCAATATTTGGCTTAATTGCAGAATACAATTTTCTTAGAAGAAACACACAATTTTTCATTACAATGAACATCTACTCCATTTTAATATCACAAAGCTAATTGATACAAAAATGAGTTTTTTCAATTTATAAAGAGGGTTTGTTTTGGTATTTACTGTCATTAAGTGGTACCACTGCATCATCTAGTTGAAGGAAATATTTTTATTAAATAGACTTGTATGGTCCAAAATATCAAAAGGTGTTCACATACCTATTTTAGGAAACTCAATAGATGCGTTGTTTGTGACGGGGAGATGTAGAGTAGGACAAGGCATAATGTTGCAGGTGGAAAATTTTCCTGAAACATCTGTACATTCATCCAGAGAACGGTATCGTGGGACCTGGGACCATTGGGGACTCAGGACTCCTGGCATTTCGAGGGTGTCA
>NW_026924342.1:0-23704 GCF_032062105.1 Saccostrea cuccullata
TATCTAGGTCATGAACTATCTAGGTCAGATGAAATGAAAGTGGAAAGTGAAAGTCAGGGTTAGGGTTAGGGTTAGGGTTAGGGTTAGGGTTAGGGGTTAGGGTTAGGGTTAGGGTTAGGGATAGGGCTAAAAACGAAGATGAACTATCTAGGTCATGAACTATCTAGGTCAAATGAAATAAAAGTGGAAAGTGAAAGTCACGGATACATGTAAAAGTAAAGGAAAAACTCAAATTTTCCAAAGCTCATAACTCTCTCATTTATTATCGGATGTAGACGAGTTTGGTGTCGTTGGAAAGCTAAGAATACGTACAACATGACTACGTCAAAGTCATAAAACCTTACTGTCAGGAAAAGGAAGAGATTCGGCTTCTTATTTACACCGCAGTTTGTGCTTAGAATTTGACAAATTGAGAATTTCTGACCATTTTCAACCTCCCAGTTCTTGAGAATGGTACGCAATTGTCAGACAGGTCTTATGTTAATGATACACCCTGATATGGACTCCTAGAAACTGCAAGTAGTTAGCCAAAATACTTTCTCTCACAAGAGATATTTAGGACGAAACATGTGGAAATTGTACTAAAGTCTTATAAATTTGAAAGACCTGTTGGACAGATTTTAGAGGTCAGATCAAGACAACCTGGACGTTGCTGAGAAGGGCTGAGTGAGCGTTTTTCCAGCGTTAAGAAAACCAGTTTGGCTGGGAATGCAGTGGAAATTTTGTTCTTGCCCGATTTTTATTTGGGCTTATAACTCGTAAACGGTGCGAGCTAGAGCCCTAAATGTCTGTATTTCATAAGTTGAGTAGAGTTCAAGGATTCTGTACACCAAAGCTCAGCCTCGCAGCTCCAAGGGCGTGGATCCTATGGACAGGGGAAGAAAATTTGCACTAACTCCGGATGGACCGGAAATGGACGTTGCCAGAAGTCGAAAAATGGGGAGGAAAGAGGACTTTTCTGAATATGTAAGTCTACATAGGCGACAAAATCCTAAGCCCTTTCTCTCCTTCTAAACCGGGTGAAAAGTGCTCAAAACGGGCTCCAAATGGACACAAAATTGGCTGAGTCAGAACTTCCTCAGTTTTCAGTCAATTCTCAACTTCTTGGTATCACTGGCAAGGTCTTGCCAAGTTCTATCAAGAGCCAAAAGAAGAGCATTGAAGGTGCAAGTAGATGAACTCTGTGCGAGTTGAAAATAGACGGTCTTTGAAGCGTTGGGTTCTACATCTCTTAGTTTGCTCCAAAAGCCTCAAAATTTGGCTTGATCTTTCTACACCTTATAGCATTCGATAGACCTTGTCAAGAGCTCTCTGACAAGCCCAAGAACTAGAAAATCCGTCATGAAATAAAGATTTTCTGCCGTTTTCAAGCCTTTTGAGAATATCGCTTGTTATTCAACTTTCTGCTCACTAAAACGACAATATGATGACGCAAGCGTAAAGAGCTTTTCAAGACCTTTCCAACGACACCAAGAACGTTGACATCGGAGCAGTCATTGAAAAGATACGAGCTAAAATAGAAAAAGAAGTGTTTGCAGGGGTTAAAGTCAGGGTTAACAGGGGTTAGGGTTAGTAGGGGTTAGTGTTAGGGTTAGTGTTGGGGTTAGGGTTAGAGTTAGGGTTAGTGTTGGGGTTAGGGTCAGGGTCAGGGTTAGGGTCAGGGTTAAGGGTTAGGGTTAGGGTTAGGGTTAAGGGTTAGGGTTAGGGTCAGGGTTAGGGTTAAGGGTTAGGGTTAGGGTTAGGGTTAGGGTTAAGGGTTAGGGTTAGGGTTAGGGTTAAGGGTTTGGGTTAGGGTTAGGGTTAGTGTTTAAAGATTAGAAAATGAAAGTGGAAAGTGAAAGTCACGGATAGAAGCAATAGTAAAGGACAATGTGGAATTTTCAGAATCTCCTAACTTCTGGGTTTGGGTTAGGGTTAGGGTTAGGGGTTAGGGTTAGGGTTAGGAATAGGGCTAAAAGCGAAGATGCCGGGTTAAAGGTCATGCCGGGTCATGTCAGGTCAAACAAAATGAAAGTGGAAAGTGAAAGTTGTAGAGGGTAAGTTATTTAGAGGATATAATGGAATTTTCTTTAGCCCATAACTTTTTTATTTGTCGTTCGATTTAAACAAATTTGGTGTCATTTTAAAGCTAAGAATACAGAGAACAAGATTATGTCAATAATTTCTAACCTTGCAGCTTCAGTGATGGTGACATACAAGCCGGAAATCATAACTTTGTTTTTGTGTTTAATAATATAGGAAATGAGATATTGTGTTAGTTTTCAAATCAAAATTAATATAAATGGATAGCGAAAAAATCACACCGGATTTATGTAGTTTATAGAGTTTGAAATGAGATAGATTTCCATTATAATTAGAAATTAAAGCATATAAATTAAACCTTTGTTCAAATTATCCCCTATGTTATATTGTTATATAATGTATATAAAATGAAAGACTTTCTGAAACCTAAAATAAGGGTAGCAAAATAAGTTTAATCTTTGGGTGTAATAACATGCAGAGGATGTAATGATAAATTACATCCTCGCTAAAAACGTCTACTTGTACGGTATCAAGAAAACTATTGCCTTATATACAAATAGTTGCTCCTTTGCTTAAAGTCTTCCAACTTTATCAAATTAGAGGTAAAAAAAAAATCTAAGCTAACTATGAAGTATTCTGCCTACCTTTTCCACGTCTTCTCTCTCCGATGACTTTCTGTGAATGTCCAAGTCTGCACGCGCTCAGTGTTGAGACGGCATTTCAAAAACCGGTTTTTGATGGCATCTAATACACAAAGCTAGCGATCGCTCTTTGATGTAACTGAGACTGTGAACGCTGTACGTGATGAGTTAATTAGAGGACGGGACTAGTTTTAAACCTGTCCTGTTGTTATGATTTCTCTTTTACAAAGATTAAACTTATTTTGCTACCTTGTATTTCTTTTCTTTCCCTTGTATTGATCAAATTTAAGTTATTTTAAACCTAACAATTATTTGAGGTTGAAGTAAGGGCTAGGGTTAGGGTTAGGAATAGGGCTAAAAACGAAGATGAACTATCTAGGTCATGAACTATTTAGGTCAAATGAAATGAAAGTGGAAAGTGAAAGTCACGGATACATGCAAAAGTAACGGAAGAATTGGAATTTTCCGAAGCTCATAACTTTCTCATTGATTATCGGATGGAGACGAGTTTGGTGTCGTTGGAAAGGTAAGAAAACCAGGCACACGATTAAGTGGGGGTCATAAACTCCAAGTGTCAGGAAAAGGGAGAAAGTTTGTCTCTTATTTACAGCAAAGATTGTGTTTAGAAATTGACAAATTAGGTGTTTTTCACCATTTTCAACCTCCCAGATCTCGAGAATGGTATGCAAATGACACTTCCCACTTATGTCAGTGAGAGACCCTACAAAGGACTCTTGGTAGCTGCAAAAAGTTGGCCAATCTGCGTTCTCCTTCTAAAGATATGAAGGACTAAACATGCGGAAAATGTACAAAAAGTCTTAAAAACTTTGAGACAGGGATTTGGACAAGTTAAAGTGGTCAGATCTCGACAACCTGCACGTTGCTGAGGAGGTCTTAGTAAGAGCTATTCAAGTGCTTTAAAAACCGGTTAAGCTCGGAGACGAGTTAAAATTGCGTTCCGCGCTAAGTTCTTTCTCCGGGCGATAGCGTGAAAACGGTGAGAGAATGAGGCCCTAAACTCGTACATTAAAGTTGAAGAAGACCTCAAGGAATCCACATACCAAAGCTCAGCCTGCTAGTCCCAAGGGCGTATTACCTATAGGCATTTGAAGAAAAGGTGCCGTAATTCCGGTAGGACCGGAAGGCAACGTCCTCAGTAGTCCAAAAATTGGGACGAAAGGGGACTCTTCGTTTCATAAGAGGTTTCATAGGTCTCGATACCCAGACCTGAACCTCTCTCGCTGAAATGCCCCAAAACTGCTCCAAAGGGGTGGCAAACGGACCCCAAATAGAAAGGTCCGTATCTCTCTGAATTTTCAAGCAATTTTCAAAGTCTTGGTGTCATTGGAAAGCTCTTGGCAAGTTCCGTCCACTGTCCGAAGATGGTTGTTAAAGATCAGAAACGAGAAAAGTTGCGAGAGATGAAAGATGTCTACGTAAGCCGCGTGGGTACACCTAGGCCATATTTGCTCTTAAAAGCCTCAAAAAATGGCTTGATCTTTCTACACTTTACGGCATTCGATAGAGCTTGTCCAGAGCTCTCTGACAAGCCCAAAAATTTGAAAATCGGTCCAGAAATAAGGATTTTCTGCCGTTTGCAAGCCTTTTGAGCATATCGCTTGTTATTCGACTTTCTGCTCACTGAAACGACAATATCATGACGCGAGCGTAAAGAGCTCTTCAAAACCTTTCCAACGACACCAAGAACGTTGACATCAGAGCAGTCAGTCAGAAGATATGAGCAAAAAAAGAAAAGTAAGTGTTTGCAGGGGTTAAAGTCAGGGTTATCGGGGGTTAGGGTTAGTGGGGGTTAGGGTTAACGGGGGTTAGGGTTAGTGGGGGTTAGGGTTAATGGGGGTTAGGGTTAGGGTTAGTGGGGGTTAGGGTTAGGGTTAGGGTCAGGGTTAGGGTTAGGGTCAGGGTTAGGGTTAGGGTTAGGGTCAGGGTCAGGGTTAGGGGTTAGGGTTAAGGTTAAGGTTAAGGGTTAGGGTTAGGGTTAGGGTTAGGGGTTAGGGTTAGGGTTAGGGTTAGGGTAAGGGTTAGGGGTTAGGGTTAGAGTTAGGGTTAGGGTTAGGATAAGGGCTAAAAGCGAAGATGAACTATCTAGGTCATGAACTATCTAGGTCAGATGAAATGAAAGTGTAAAGTGAAAGTTCACGGATACATGCACAAGTAAAGGAAAAACTGGAATTTTCCGAAGCTCATAACTTTTTGGGTTAGGGTTAGGGTTAGGGTTAAGGTTAGGTTTTGGAACGAAGATGAACTATCTAGGTCATGAACTATCTAGGTCAAATGAAATAAAAGTGGAAAGTGAAAGTCACGGATACATGTAAAAGTAAAGGAAAAACTCAAATTTTCCAAAGCTCATAACTCTCTCATTTATTATCGGATGTAGACGAGTTTGGTGTCGTTGGAAAGCTAAGAAAACGTACAACATGACTACGTCAAAGTCATAAAACCTTATTGTCAGGAAAAGGAAGAGAATCGGCTTCTTTTTTACACCGCAGTTTGTGCTTAGATTTTGACAAATTGAGAATTTCTGACCATTTTCAACCTCCCAGTTCTTGAGAATGGTACGCAATTGTCAGACAGGTCTTATGTTAATGATACACCCTGATATGGACTCCTAGAAACTGCAAATAGTTAGCCAAAATACTTTCTCTCTCAAGAGATATTTAGGACGAAACATGTGGAAATTGTACTAAAGTCTTTTAAATTTGAAAGACCTGTTGGACAGATTTTAGAGGTCAGATCAAGACAACCTGGACGTTGCTGAGAAGGGCTGAGTGAGCGCTTTTCCAGCGTTAAGAAAACCAGTTTGGCTGGGAATGCAGTGGAAATTTTGTTCTTGCCCGATTTTTATTTGGGCTTATAACTCGTAAACGGTGCGAGCTAGAGCCCTAAATGTCTGTATTTCATAAGTTGAGTAGAGTTCAAGGATTCTGTACACCAAAGCTCAGCCTCGCAGCTCCAAGGGCGTGGATCCTATGGACAGGGGAAGAAAATTTGCACTAACTCCGGATGGACCGGAAATGGACGTTGCCAGAAGTCGAAAAATGGGGAGGAAAGAGGACTTTTCTGAATATGTAAGTCTACATAGGCGACAAAATCCTAAGCCCTTTCTCTACTTCTAAACCGGGTGAAAAGTGCTCAAAACGGGCTCCAAATGGACACAAAATTGGCTGAGTCAGAACTTCCTCAGTTTTCAGTCAATTCTCAACTTCTTGGTATCACTGGCAAGGTCTTGCCAAGTTCTATCAAGAGCCAAAAGAAGAGCATTGAAGGTGCAAGTAGATGAACTCTGTGCGAGTTGAAAATAGACGGTCTTTGAAGCGTTGGGTTCTACATCTCTTAGTTTGCTCCAAAAGCCTCAAAATTTGGCTTGATCTTTCTACTCCTGATAGCATTCGATAGACCTTGTCAAGAGCTCTCTGACAAGCCCAAGAACTGGAAAATCCGTCATGAAATAAAGATTTTCTGCCGTTTTCAAGCCTTTTGAGAATATCGCTTGTTATTCAACTTTCTGCTCACTAAAACGACAATATGATGACGCAAGCGTAAAGAGCTTTTCAAGACCTTTCCAACGACACCAAGAACGTTGACATCGGAGCAGTCATTGAAAAGATACGAGCTAAAATAGAAAAAGAAGTGTTTGCAGGGGTTAAAGTCAGGGTTAACAGGGGTTAGGGTTAGTAGGGGTTAGTGTTAGGGTTAGTGTTGGGGTTAGGGTTAGAGTTAGGGTTAGTGTTGGGGTTAGGGTCAGGGTCAGGGTTAGGGTCAGGGTTAAGGGTTAGGTTTAGGGTTAGGGTTAGGGTTAAGGGTTAGGGTTAGGGTTAAGGTTTTGTGTTAGGGTCTGGGTTAGGGTTAGGGTTAGGGTCAGGGTTAGGGTTAGGGTTAGGGTTAGGGTTAGGGTATAGGATAAAAACGAAAATGCCCGTGGATTAAAGTGCCCAAGTAGGTCAACGGAGATTAAAAGATTAAGAAAATGAAAGTGGAAAGTGAAAGTCACGGATAGAAGCAATAGTAAAGGACAAAGTGGAATTTTCAGAATCTCCTAACTTCAGGGTTAGGGTTAGGGTTAGGGTTAGGGGTTAGGGTTAGGGTTAGGAATAGGGCTAAAAGCGAAGATGCCGGGTTAAAGGTCATGCCGGGTCATGTCAGGTCAAACAAAATGAAAGTGGAAAGTGAAAGTTGTAGAGGGTAAGTTATTTAGAGGATATAATGGAATTTTCTTTAGCCCATAACTTTTTTATTTGTCGTTCGATTTAAACAAATTTGGTGTCATTTTAAAGCTAAGAATACAGAGAACAAGATTATGTCAATAATTTCTAACCTTGCAGCTTCAGTGATGGTGACATACAAGCCGGAAATCATAACTTTGTTTTTGTGTTTAATAATATAGGAAATGAGATATTGTGTTAGTTTTCAAATCAAAATTAATATAAATGGATAGCGAAAAAATCACACCGGATTTATGTAGTTTATAGAGTTTGAAATGAGATAGATTTCCATTATAATTAGAAATTAAAGCATATAAATTAAACCTTTGTTCAAATTATCCCCTATGTTATATTGTTATATAATGTATATAAAATGAAAGACTTTCTGAAACCTAAAATAAGGGTAGCAAAATAAGTTTAATCTTTGGGTGTAATAACATGCAGAGGATGTAATGATAAATTACATCCTCGCTAAAAACGTCTACTTGTACGGTATCAAGAAAACTATTGCCTTATATACAAATAGTTGCTCCTTTGCTTAAAGTCTTCCAACTTTATCAAATTAGAGGTAAAAAAAAAATCTAAGCTAACTATGAAGTATTCTGCCTACCTTTTCCACGTCTTCTCTCTCCGATGACTTTCTGTGAATGTCCAAGTCTGCACGCGCTCAGTGTTGAGACGGCATTTCAAAAACCGGTTTTTGATGGCATCTAATACACAAAGCTAGCGATCGCTCTTTGATGTAACTGAGACTGTGAACGCTGTACGTGATGAGTTAATTAGAGGACGGGACTAGTTTTAAACCTGTCCTGTTGTTATGATTTCTCTTTTACAAAGATTAAACTTATTTTGCTACCTTGTATTTCTTTTCTTTCCCTTGTATTGATCAAATTTAAGTTATTTTAAACCTAACAATTATTTGAGGTTGAAGTAAGGGCTAGGGTTAGGGTTAGGAATAGGGCTAAAAACGAAGATGAACTATCTAGGTCATGAACTATTTAGGTCAAATGAAATGAAAGTGGAAAGTGAAAGTCACGGATACATGCAAAAGTAACGGAAGAATTGGAATTTTCCGAAGCTCATAACTTTCTCATTGATTATCGGATGGAGACGAGTTTGGTGTCGTTGGAAAGGTAAGAAAACCAGGCACACGATTAAGTGGGGGTCATAAACTCCAAGTGTCAGGAAAAGGGAGAAAGTTTGTCTCTTATTTACAGCAAAGATTGTGTTTAGAAATTGACAAATTAGGTGTTTTTCACCATTTTCAACCTCCCAGATCTCGAGAATGGTATGCAAATGACACTTCCCACTTATGTCAGTGAGAGACCCTACAAAGGACTCTTGGTAGCTGCAAAAAGTTGGCCAATCTGCGTTCTCCTTCTAAAGATATGAAGGACTAAACATGCGGAAAATGTACAAAAAGTCTTAAAAACTTTGAGACAGGGATTTGGACAAGTTAAAGTGGTCAGATCTCGACAACCTGCACGTTGCTGAGGAGGTCTTAGTAAGAGCTATTCAAGTGCTTTAAAAACCGGTTAAGCTCGGAGACGAGTTAAAATTGCGTTCCGCGCTAAGTTCTTTCTCCGGGCGATAGCGTGAAAACGGTGAGAGAATGAGGCCCTAAACTCGTACATTAAAGTTGAAGAAGACCTCAAGGAATCCACATACCAAAGCTCAGCCTGCTAGTCCCAAGGGCGTATTACCTATAGGCATTTGAAGAAAAGGTGCCGTAATTCCGGTAGGACCGGAAGGCAACGTCCTCAGTAGTCCAAAAATTGGGACGAAAGGGGACTCTTCGTTTCATAAGAGGTTTCATAGGTCTCGATACCCAGACCTGAACCTCTCTCGCTGAAATGCCCCAAAACTGCTCCAAAGGGGTGGCAAACGGACCCCAAATAGAAAGGTCCGTATCTCTCTGAATTTTCAAGCAATTTTCAAAGTCTTGGTGTCATTGGAAAGCTCTTGGCAAGTTCCGTCCACTGTCCGAAGATGGTTGTTAAAGATCAGAAACGAGAAAAGTTGCGAGAGATGAAAGATGTCTACGTAAGCCGCGTGGGTACACCTAGGCCATATTTGCTCTTAAAAGCCTCAAAAAATGGCTTGATCTTTCTACACTTTACGGCATTCGATAGAGCTTGTCCAGAGCTCTCTGACAAGCCCAAAAATTTGAAAATCGGTCCAGAAATAAGGATTTTCTGCCGTTTGCAAGCCTTTTGAGCATATCGCTTGTTATTCGACTTTCTGCTCACTGAAACGACAATATCATGACGCGAGCGTAAAGAGCTCTTCAAAACCTTTCCAACGACACCAAGAACGTTGACATCAGAGCAGTCAGTCAGAAGATATGAGCAAAAAAAGAAAAGTAAGTGTTTGCAGGGGTTAAAGTCAGGGTTATCGGGGGTTAGGGTTAGTGGGGGTTAGGGTTAACGGGGGTTAGGGTTAGTGGGGGTTAGGGTTAATGGGGGTTAGGGTTAGGGTTAGTGGGGGTTAGGGTTAGGGTTAGGGTCAGGGTTAGGGTTAGGGTCAGGGTTAGGGTTAGGGTTAGGGTCAGGGTCAGGGTTAGGGGTTAGGGTTAAGGTTAAGGTTAAGGGTTAGGGTTAGGGTTAGGGTTAGGGGTTAGGGTTAGGGTTAGGGTTAGGGTAAGGGTTAGGGGTTAGGGTTAGAGTTAGGGTTAGGGTTAGGATAAGGGCTAAAAGCGAAGATGAACTATCTAGGTCATGAACTATCTAGGTCAGATGAAATGAAAGTGTAAAGTGAAAGTTCACGGATACATGCACAAGTAAAGGAAAAACTGGAATTTTCCGAAGCTCATAACTTTTTGGGTTAGGGTTAGGGTTAGGGTTAAGGTTAGGTTTTGGAACGAAGATGAACTATCTAGGTCATGAACTATCTAGGTCAAATGAAATAAAAGTGGAAAGTGAAAGTCACGGATACATGTAAAAGTAAAGGAAAAACTCAAATTTTCCAAAGCTCATAACTCTCTCATTTATTATCGGATGTAGACGAGTTTGGTGTCGTTGGAAAGCTAAGAAAACGTACAACATGACTACGTCAAAGTCATAAAACCTTATTGTCAGGAAAAGGAAGAGAATCGGCTTCTTTTTTACACCGCAGTTTGTGCTTAGATTTTGACAAATTGAGAATTTCTGACCATTTTCAACCTCCCAGTTCTTGAGAATGGTACGCAATTGTCAGACAGGTCTTATGTTAATGATACACCCTGATATGGACTCCTAGAAACTGCAAATAGTTAGCCAAAATACTTTCTCTCTCAAGAGATATTTAGGACGAAACATGTGGAAATTGTACTAAAGTCTTTTAAATTTGAAAGACCTGTTGGACAGATTTTAGAGGTCAGATCAAGACAACCTGGACGTTGCTGAGAAGGGCTGAGTGAGCGCTTTTCCAGCGTTAAGAAAACCAGTTTGGCTGGGAATGCAGTGGAAATTTTGTTCTTGCCCGATTTTTATTTGGGCTTATAACTCGTAAACGGTGCGAGCTAGAGCCCTAAATGTCTGTATTTCATAAGTTGAGTAGAGTTCAAGGATTCTGTACACCAAAGCTCAGCCTCGCAGCTCCAAGGGCGTGGATCCTATGGACAGGGGAAGAAAATTTGCACTAACTCCGGATGGACCGGAAATGGACGTTGCCAGAAGTCGAAAAATGGGGAGGAAAGAGGACTTTTCTGAATATGTAAGTCTACATAGGCGACAAAATCCTAAGCCCTTTCTCTACTTCTAAACCGGGTGAAAAGTGCTCAAAACGGGCTCCAAATGGACACAAAATTGGCTGAGTCAGAACTTCCTCAGTTTTCAGTCAATTCTCAACTTCTTGGTATCACTGGCAAGGTCTTGCCAAGTTCTATCAAGAGCCAAAAGAAGAGCATTGAAGGTGCAAGTAGATGAACTCTGTGCGAGTTGAAAATAGACGGTCTTTGAAGCGTTGGGTTCTACATCTCTTAGTTTGCTCCAAAAGCCTCAAAATTTGGCTTGATCTTTCTACTCCTGATAGCATTCGATAGACCTTGTCAAGAGCTCTCTGACAAGCCCAAGAACTGGAAAATCCGTCATGAAATAAAGATTTTCTGCCGTTTTCAAGCCTTTTGAGAATATCGCTTGTTATTCAACTTTCTGCTCACTAAAACGACAATATGATGACGCAAGCGTAAAGAGCTTTTCAAGACCTTTCCAACGACACCAAGAACGTTGACATCGGAGCAGTCATTGAAAAGATACGAGCTAAAATAGAAAAAGAAGTGTTTGCAGGGGTTAAAGTCAGGGTTAACAGGGGTTAGGGTTAGTAGGGGTTAGTGTTAGGGTTAGTGTTGGGGTTAGGGTTAGAGTTAGGGTTAGTGTTGGGGTTAGGGTCAGGGTCAGGGTTAGGGTCAGGGTTAAGGGTTAGGTTTAGGGTTAGGGTTAGGGTTAAGGGTTAGGGTTAGGGTTAAGGTTTTGTGTTAGGGTCTGGGTTAGGGTTAGGGTTAGGGTCAGGGTTAGGGTTAGGGTTAGGGTTAGGGTTAGGGTATAGGATAAAAACGAAAATGCCCGTGGATTAAAGTGCCCAAGTAGGTCAACGGAGATTAAAAGATTAAGAAAATGAAAGTGGAAAGTGAAAGTCACGGATAGAAGCAATAGTAAAGGACAAAGTGGAATTTTCAGAATCTCCTAACTTCAGGGTTAGGGTTAGGGTTAGGGTTAGGGGTTAGGGTTAGGGTTAGGAATAGGGCTAAAAGCGAAGATGCCGGGTTAAAGGTCATGCCGGGTCATGTCAGGTCAAACAAAATGAAAGTGGAAAGTGAAAGTTGTAGAGGGTAAGTTATTTAGAGGATATAATGGAATTTTCTTTAGCCCATAACTTTTTTATTTGTCGTTCGATTTAAACAAATTTGGTGTCATTTTAAAGCTAAGAATACAGAGAACAAGATTATGTCAATAATTTCTAACCTTGCAGCTTCAGTGATGGTGACATACAAGCCGGAAATCATAACTTTGTTTTTGTGTTTAATAATATAGGAAATGAGATATTGTGTTAGTTTTCAAATCAAAATTAATATAAATGGATAGCGAAAAAATCACACCGGATTTATGTAGTTTATAGAGTTTGAAATGAGATAGATTTCCATTATAATTAGAAATTAAAGCATATAAATTAAACCTTTGTTCAAATTATCCCCTATGTTATATTGTTATATAATGTATATAAAATGAAAGACTTTCTGAAACCTAAAATAAGGGTAGCAAAATAAGTTTAATCTTTGGGTGTAATAACATGCAGAGGATGTAATGATAAATTACATCCTCGCTAAAAACGTCTACTTGTACGGTATCAAGAAAACTATTGCCTTATATACAAATAGTTGCTCCTTTGCTTAAAGTCTTCCAACTTTATCAAATTAGAGGTAAAAAAAAAATCTAAGCTAACTATGAAGTATTCTGCCTACCTTTTCCACGTCTTCTCTCTCCGATGACTTTCTGTGAATGTCCAAGTCTGCACGCGCTCAGTGTTGAGACGGCATTTCAAAAACCGGTTTTTGATGGCATCTAATACACAAAGCTAGCGATCGCTCTTTGATGTAACTGAGACTGTGAACGCTGTACGTGATGAGTTAATTAGAGGACGGGACTAGTTTTAAACCTGTCCTGTTGTTATGATTTCTCTTTTACAAAGATTAAACTTATTTTGCTACCTTGTATTTCTTTTCTTTCCCTTGTATTGATCAAATTTAAGTTATTTTAAACCTAACAATTATTTGAGGTTGAAGTAAGGGCTAGGGTTAGGGTTAGGAATAGGGCTAAAAACGAAGATGAACTATCTAGGTCATGAACTATTTAGGTCAAATGAAATGAAAGTGGAAAGTGAAAGTCACGGATACATGCAAAAGTAACGGAAGAATTGGAATTTTCCGAAGCTCATAACTTTCTCATTGATTATCGGATGGAGACGAGTTTGGTGTCGTTGGAAAGGTAAGAAAACCAGGCACACGATTAAGTGGGGGTCATAAACTCCAAGTGTCAGGAAAAGGGAGAAAGTTTGTCTCTTATTTACAGCAAAGATTGTGTTTAGAAATTGACAAATTAGGTGTTTTTCACCATTTTCAACCTCCCAGATCTCGAGAATGGTATGCAAATGACACTTCCCACTTATGTCAGTGAGAGACCCTACAAAGGACTCTTGGTAGCTGCAAAAAGTTGGCCAATCTGCGTTCTCCTTCTAAAGATATGAAGGACTAAACATGCGGAAAATGTACAAAAAGTCTTAAAAACTTTGAGACAGGGATTTGGACAAGTTAAAGTGGTCAGATCTCGACAACCTGCACGTTGCTGAGGAGGTCTTAGTAAGAGCTATTCAAGTGCTTTAAAAACCGGTTAAGCTCGGAGACGAGTTAAAATTGCGTTCCGCGCTAAGTTCTTTCTCCGGGCGATAGCGTGAAAACGGTGAGAGAATGAGGCCCTAAACTCGTACATTAAAGTTGAAGAAGACCTCAAGGAATCCACATACCAAAGCTCAGCCTGCTAGTCCCAAGGGCGTATTACCTATAGGCATTTGAAGAAAAGGTGCCGTAATTCCGGTAGGACCGGAAGGCAACGTCCTCAGTAGTCCAAAAATTGGGACGAAAGGGGACTCTTCGTTTCATAAGAGGTTTCATAGGTCTCGATACCCAGACCTGAACCTCTCTCGCTGAAATGCCCCAAAACTGCTCCAAAGGGGTGGCAAACGGACCCCAAATAGAAAGGTCCGTATCTCTCTGAATTTTCAAGCAATTTTCAAAGTCTTGGTGTCATTGGAAAGCTCTTGGCAAGTTCCGTCCACTGTCCGAAGATGGTTGTTAAAGATCAGAAACGAGAAAAGTTGCGAGAGATGAAAGATGTCTACGTAAGCCGCGTGGGTACACCTAGGCCATATTTGCTCTTAAAAGCCTCAAAAAATGGCTTGATCTTTCTACACTTTACGGCATTCGATAGAGCTTGTCCAGAGCTCTCTGACAAGCCCAAAAATTTGAAAATCGGTCCAGAAATAAGGATTTTCTGCCGTTTGCAAGCCTTTTGAGCATATCGCTTGTTATTCGACTTTCTGCTCACTGAAACGACAATATCATGACGCGAGCGTAAAGAGCTCTTCAAAACCTTTCCAACGACACCAAGAACGTTGACATCAGAGCAGTCAGTCAGAAGATATGAGCAAAAAAAGAAAAGTAAGTGTTTGCAGGGGTTAAAGTCAGGGTTATCGGGGGTTAGGGTTAGTGGGGGTTAGGGTTAACGGGGGTTAGGGTTAGTGGGGGTTAGGGTTAATGGGGGTTAGGGTTAGGGTTAGTGGGGGTTAGGGTTAGGGTTAGGGTCAGGGTTAGGGTTAGGGTCAGGGTTAGGGTTAGGGTTAGGGTCAGGGTCAGGGTTAGGGGTTAGGGTTAAGGTTAAGGTTAAGGGTTAGGGTTAGGGTTAGGGTTAGGGGTTAGGGTTAGGGTTAGGGTTAGGGTAAGGGTTAGGGGTTAGGGTTAGAGTTAGGGTTAGGGTTAGGATAAGGGCTAAAAGCGAAGATGAACTATCTAGGTCATGAACTATCTAGGTCAGATGAAATGAAAGTGTAAAGTGAAAGTTCACGGATACATGCACAAGTAAAGGAAAAACTGGAATTTTCCGAAGCTCATAACTTTTTGGGTTAGGGTTAGGGTTAGGGTTAAGGTTAGGTTTTGGAACGAAGATGAACTATCTAGGTCATGAACTATCTAGGTCAAATGAAATAAAAGTGGAAAGTGAAAGTCACGGATACATGTAAAAGTAAAGGAAAAACTCAAATTTTCCAAAGCTCATAACTCTCTCATTTATTATCGGATGTAGACGAGTTTGGTGTCGTTGGAAAGCTAAGAAAACGTACAACATGACTACGTCAAAGTCATAAAACCTTATTGTCAGGAAAAGGAAGAGAATCGGCTTCTTTTTTACACCGCAGTTTGTGCTTAGATTTTGACAAATTGAGAATTTCTGACCATTTTCAACCTCCCAGTTCTTGAGAATGGTACGCAATTGTCAGACAGGTCTTATGTTAATGATACACCCTGATATGGACTCCTAGAAACTGCAAATAGTTAGCCAAAATACTTTCTCTCTCAAGAGATATTTAGGACGAAACATGTGGAAATTGTACTAAAGTCTTTTAAATTTGAAAGACCTGTTGGACAGATTTTAGAGGTCAGATCAAGACAACCTGGACGTTGCTGAGAAGGGCTGAGTGAGCGCTTTTCCAGCGTTAAGAAAACCAGTTTGGCTGGGAATGCAGTGGAAATTTTGTTCTTGCCCGATTTTTATTTGGGCTTATAACTCGTAAACGGTGCGAGCTAGAGCCCTAAATGTCTGTATTTCATAAGTTGAGTAGAGTTCAAGGATTCTGTACACCAAAGCTCAGCCTCGCAGCTCCAAGGGCGTGGATCCTATGGACAGGGGAAGAAAATTTGCACTAACTCCGGATGGACCGGAAATGGACGTTGCCAGAAGTCGAAAAATGGGGAGGAAAGAGGACTTTTCTGAATATGTAAGTCTACATAGGCGACAAAATCCTAAGCCCTTTCTCTACTTCTAAACCGGGTGAAAAGTGCTCAAAACGGGCTCCAAATGGACACAAAATTGGCTGAGTCAGAACTTCCTCAGTTTTCAGTCAATTCTCAACTTCTTGGTATCACTGGCAAGGTCTTGCCAAGTTCTATCAAGAGCCAAAAGAAGAGCATTGAAGGTGCAAGTAGATGAACTCTGTGCGAGTTGAAAATAGACGGTCTTTGAAGCGTTGGGTTCTACATCTCTTAGTTTGCTCCAAAAGCCTCAAAATTTGGCTTGATCTTTCTACTCCTGATAGCATTCGATAGACCTTGTCAAGAGCTCTCTGACAAGCCCAAGAACTGGAAAATCCGTCATGAAATAAAGATTTTCTGCCGTTTTCAAGCCTTTTGAGAATATCGCTTGTTATTCAACTTTCTGCTCACTAAAACGACAATATGATGACGCAAGCGTAAAGAGCTTTTCAAGACCTTTCCAACGACACCAAGAACGTTGACATCGGAGCAGTCATTGAAAAGATACGAGCTAAAATAGAAAAAGAAGTGTTTGCAGGGGTTAAAGTCAGGGTTAACAGGGGTTAGGGTTAGTAGGGGTTAGTGTTAGGGTTAGTGTTGGGGTTAGGGTTAGAGTTAGGGTTAGTGTTGGGGTTAGGGTCAGGGTCAGGGTTAGGGTCAGGGTTAAGGGTTAGGTTTAGGGTTAGGGTTAGGGTTAAGGGTTAGGGTTAGGGTTAAGGTTTTGTGTTAGGGTCTGGGTTAGGGTTAGGGTTAGGGTCAGGGTTAGGGTTAGGGTTAGGGTTAGGGTTAGGGTATAGGATAAAAACGAAAATGCCCGTGGATTAAAGTGCCCAAGTAGGTCAACGGAGATTAAAAGATTAAGAAAATGAAAGTGGAAAGTGAAAGTCACGGATAGAAGCAATAGTAAAGGACAAAGTGGAATTTTCAGAATCTCCTAACTTCAGGGTTAGGGTTAGGGTTAGGGTTAGGGGTTAGGGTTAGGGTTAGGAATAGGGCTAAAAGCGAAGATGCCGGGTTAAAGGTCATGCCGGGTCATGTCAGGTCAAACAAAATGAAAGTGGAAAGTGAAAGTTGTAGAGGGTAAGTTATTTAGAGGATATAATGGAATTTTCTTTAGCCCATAACTTTTTTATTTGTCGTTCGATTTAAACAAATTTGGTGTCATTTTAAAGCTAAGAATACAGAGAACAAGATTATGTCAATAATTTCTAACCTTGCAGCTTCAGTGATGGTGACATACAAGCCGGAAATCATAACTTTGTTTTTGTGTTTAATAATATAGGAAATGAGATATTGTGTTAGTTTTCAAATCAAAATTAATATAAATGGATAGCGAAAAAATCACACCGGATTTATGTAGTTTATAGAGTTTGAAATGAGATAGATTTCCATTATAATTAGAAATTAAAGCATATAAATTAAACCTTTGTTCAAATTATCCCCTATGTTATATTGTTATATAATGTATATAAAATGAAAGACTTTCTGAAACCTAAAATAAGGGTAGCAAAATAAGTTTAATCTTTGGGTGTAATAACATGCAGAGGATGTAATGATAAATTACATCCTCGCTAAAAACGTCTACTTGTACGGTATCAAGAAAACTATTGCCTTATATACAAATAGTTGCTCCTTTGCTTAAAGTCTTCCAACTTTATCAAATTAGAGGTAAAAAAAAAATCTAAGCTAACTATGAAGTATTCTGCCTACCTTTTCCACGTCTTCTCTCTCCGATGACTTTCTGTGAATGTCCAAGTCTGCACGCGCTCAGTGTTGAGACGGCATTTCAAAAACCGGTTTTTGATGGCATCTAATACACAAAGCTAGCGATCGCTCTTTGATGTAACTGAGACTGTGAACGCTGTACGTGATGAGTTAATTAGAGGACGGGACTAGTTTTAAACCTGTCCTGTTGTTATGATTTCTCTTTTACAAAGATTAAACTTATTTTGCTACCTTGTATTTCTTTTCTTTCCCTTGTATTGATCAAATTTAAGTTATTTTAAACCTAACAATTATTTGAGGTTGAAGTAAGGGCTAGGGTTAGGGTTAGGAATAGGGCTAAAAACGAAGATGAACTATCTAGGTCATGAACTATTTAGGTCAAATGAAATGAAAGTGGAAAGTGAAAGTCACGGATACATGCAAAAGTAACGGAAGAATTGGAATTTTCCGAAGCTCATAACTTTCTCATTGATTATCGGATGGAGACGAGTTTGGTGTCGTTGGAAAGGTAAGAAAACCAGGCACACGATTAAGTGGGGGTCATAAACTCCAAGTGTCAGGAAAAGAGAAAGTTTGTCTCTTATTTACAGCAAAGATTGTGTTTAGAAATTGACAAATTAGGTGTTTTTCACCATTTTCAACCTCCCAGATCTCGAGAATGGTATGCAAATGACACTTCCCACTTATGTCAGTGAGAGACCCTACAAAGGACTCTTGGTAGCTGCAAAAAGTTGGCCAATCTGCGTTCTCCTTCTAAAGATATGAAGGACTAAACATGCGGAAAATGTACAAAAAGTCTTAAAAACTTTGAGACAGGGATTTGGACAAGTTAAGGTGGTCAGATCTCGACAACCTGCACGTTGCTGAGGAGGTCTTAGTAAGAGCTATTCAAGTGCTTTAAAAACCGGTTAAGCTCGGAGACGAGTTAAAATTGCGTTCCGCGCTAAGTTCTTTCTCCGGGCGATAGCGCGAAACCGGTGAGAGATAGAGGCCCTAAACTCGTACAATACCGATGAAGAAGACCTCAAGGAATCCACATACTAAAGCTCAGCCTGCTTGTCCCATGGGCGTGTTACCTATAGGTATTTGAAGAAAAGGTGCCGTAATTCCGGACCAAATATATTCCTCAGTAGTCCAAAAATTGGGACTAAAGGGGACTCTTTGTTTCATCAAAGGTTTTATAGGCCTCGATACCCAGACCTGAACCTCTCTCGCTGAATTGACCAAAATCTGCTCCAAAGGGGTGGCAAATTAAAAATAAAAGGTCCGTATCTCTCTAAATTTTCAAGCAATTTTCAAAGTCTTGGTGTCATTGGAAAGCTCTTGGCAAGTTCCGTCCACTGTCCGAAGATGGTTGTTAAAGATCAGAAACGAGAAATGTTGCGAGAGATGAAAGATGTCTACAAGCCGCGTGGGTACACCTAGGCCATATTTGCTCTTAAAAGCCTCAAAAAATGGCTTGATCTTTCTACACTTTACGGCATTCGATAGAGCTTGTCCAGAGCTCTCTGACAAGCCCAGAAATTTGAAAATCGGTCCAGAAATAAGGATTTTCTGCCGTTTGCAAGCCTTTTGAAATATCGCTTGTTATTCGATTTTTCTTTCACTGAAACGACAATAGAATGACGCGAGCGTAAAGAGCTTTCAAAACCTTTCCAACGACACCAAAACGTTGACATAGAGCAGTCATCAGAAGATATGAGCAAAAAAAGAAAATAAAGTGTTTGCAGGGGTTAAAGTCAGGGTTAACGGGGGTTAGGGTTAGTGGGGGTTAGGGTTAATGGGGGTTAGGGTTAGGGTTAACCCTAATTTAAACTTAATGGTATCTTTAACCTAACCTAATCTTCCTGGTCAGGGTTACCTAAGGGTTAGGGTTAGGGTTACCTGTTCAGGGTTAGGGTTCAGGGTTAGGGTAAAACCTAACCTAGGGTATCTCAATGTTCTTAAACCTTAATTGGTAGAGGTAACTTGGTATCTAAAACCTTAGATGGTGTCTTAACCCTAAGCTTGTATAGGGATTCTTAAACCTAACCTTAAACTTAACCTGGTACCCCAAACCTAACGTTAGGCTAAGAGAAGGCCTGAGTCTTAAACTTTTCTTTTTTTGCTCAATCTTCTGAACTGCTAAATGTCAACTTCTTGGTGTCTTTTCAATTTTAAACGCTTGGTATCTTAAAACCTGGAAAGTTTGGCTGGAAATGCATTGGAAATTTGGTCCTTAAACCTAACCTGGTAACTTAAACCTAACCGATTTACCTGGTATTTAAACCTAACCTGGTCACAACTAAACAAGAGAACTAAAAGGGTGCGAAAACTTAACCTGATTAGACCCCCAAATGGTGGCATTTCATTGTTATTTGGTTGTGTAGAGCTCAAGTTGTGTAGACCTCAAGGATTCTGTATACCAAAGCTCAGCCTCGCAGCTCCAAGGGCGGGGATCCTATGGACAGGGGAAGAAAATTTGCACTAACTCCGGATGGACCGGAATTTGATGTTGCCAGAAGTCGAAAAATGGGGACGAAAGAGGACTTTTCTGAATATGTGAGTCTACATAGGTGACAAAATCCTAAGCCCTTTCTCTACTTCTAAACCGGGTGAAAAGTGCTCAAAACGGGCTCCAAATGGACTCAAAATTGGCGGAGTCAGAACTTGCTCAGTTTTCAGTCAATTCTCAACTTTTTGGTATCACTGGCAAGGTCTTGCCAAGTTCTATCAAGGGCCAAAAGATGAGCATTGAAGGTGCAAGTAGATGAACGCTGTGAGAGTTGAAAATAGACGGTCTTGGAAGCGTTGGGTTCTACAACTTTTAGTTTGCTCCAAAAAGCCTCAAAAATTGGCTTGATTTTTCCACGCCTAATGGCATTCAATAGACCTTGTCAAGACCTTTCTGACAAGCCCAAGAACTGGAACATCCGTCACGAAAGAAAGATTTTCTGCCGTTTGCAAGCCTTTTAAAGAATATCGATTGTTATTCGCCTTTCCACTCACTAAAACGACAATATCATGATGCCAGCGTAAAGAGCTCTTCAAGACCTTTCCAACGACACCAAGAACATTGACATCGGAGCAGTCAGTAAAAAGATATGAGCAAAAATAGGAAAGGAAGTGTTTGCAGGGGCTAAAGTCAGGGTTCACGGGGGTTAGGGTTAGGGTTAAGGGTCAGGGTTAGTGGTGGGGTTAGGGTTAGGGTTAAGGGTTAGTGTTGGGGTTAGGGTTAGTGTTAAGGGTTAGTGTTGGGGTTAGGGTTAAGGGTTAGGGTTAGGGTTGGGGTTAGGGTTAGGGTTAGGGTTAGGGTTAGGGTTAGGGTTAGGGTAAGGGTTAGGGTTAGGGTTAGGGTTAGGGTAAGGGTTAGGGTTAGGGTTAGGGTTAGGGTTAGGGTTAGGGTTAGGGATAGGGCTAAAAGCGAAGATGCCGGAATTAGGTCATGCCGGGTCATGTCAGGTCAAACAAAATGAAAGTGGAAAGTGAAAGTTGTAGAGGGTTAGTTATTTAGAGGATTTAATGGAATTTTCTTTGGCCCATAACTTTTTTATTTGTCGTTCGATTCAGACAAGTTTGGTGTCATTTTAAAGCTAAGAATACAGAGAACAAGATTATGTCAAGAATGTCTAACCTTTCAGCTTAAGTGATGGTGAAAAACAAGCCGGAAATCATAACTTTGTTTTTGTGTTTAATAATTTAGGAAATGAGATAGTGTGATAGTTTCCAACTCAAAATTAATATAAATGGATAGCGAAAAAAATCACACCGGATTTATGTAGTTTGTGGAGTTTGAAATGATATAGATTTCGATTATGATTAAAAATTAAAGCATATAAATTAAACCTTTGTTCAAATTATCTCCTGTATTATATTGTTATATAATGTATATAAAATGAAAGACTTTCTGAAACCTAAACTAAGGGTAGCAAAATAAGTTTAATCTTTGGGTGTAATAACATGCGGAGGATGTAATAATAAATTACATCCTCGCTAAAACGTCTACTTCAACGTTATCAAGAAAACTATTGCCTAATATACAAATAGTTGCTCCTTTGCTTAAAGTCTTCCACCTTTATCTAATTAGAGCTAAAAAAAAAAATCTAAGCTAACTATGAAATATTCTGCCTACCTTTTGCACGTCTTCTCTCTCCGATGACTTTCTGTGAATGTCCAAGTCTGCACGCGCTCAGTGTTGAGACGGCATTTCAAAACCGGTTTGTTATGGCATTCAATACACAAAGCTAGCGATCGCTCTTTGATGTAACTGAGACGGTGAACGCTGTACGTGATGAGTTAATTAGAGGACGGGACTAGTTTTAAACCTGTCCTGTTGTTACGATTCCTCTTTTACCAAGATTAAACTTATTTTGCTACCTTGTATTTCTTTTCTTTCCCTTATATCGATCAAATTTAAGTTATTTTGAACCTAACAATTATTTAAGGTAGAAGTTAGGGTTAGGGTTAGGAATAGGGCTAAAAACGAAGATGAACTATCTAGGTCATGAACTATTTAGGTCAAATGAAATGAAAGTGGAAAGTGAAAGTCACGGATACATGCAAAAGTAAAGGAAGAATTGGAATTTTCCGAAGCTCATAACTTTTTCATTTATTATCGGATGGAGACGAGTTTGGTGTCGTTGGAAAGGTAGGAAAACGAGGCACACGATTAAGGCGGAGTCATAAACTCAAGGTGTCAGGAGAAGGGAGAAAGTTTGTCTCTTATTTACAGCAAAGATTGTGTTTAGAAATTGACAAATTGGGAGTTTTTGACCATTTTGGGTTAGGGTTAGGGTTAGGGTTAGGGTTAGGGTTAGGGTTAGGGTTAGGGTTAGGGTTAGGGTTAGGGTTAGGGTTAGGGTTAGGGTTAGGGGTTAGGGTTAGGGTTAGGGTTAGGGTTAGGGGTTAGGGGTTAGGGTTAGGGGTTAGGGTTAGGGGTTAGGGTTAGGGGTTAGGGTTAGGGTTAGGGTTAGGGTTAGGGTTAGGGTTAGGGTTAGGGTTAGGGTTAGGGTTAGGGCTAGGGTTAGGGTTAGGGTTAGGGTTAGGGTTAGGGTTAGGGTATAGGCACTTTGACGTGATGCGGGTGCGGGAATGCGGAACTCCGCCTATTTTATCACGTGATTGTCAATCATTTTATTGTGAAAGTAGGTATTTTGTTGCTGGATTTCTTTCGATTCAGACGCTTATATACTGTGGTTTATTTAATGGGTGATTTTCTTAATCTAAGGTAATATTTCAATTGATTTTTTTTAATTGCTAATTATTATGTGTTTTTTGAGAAAACAACGACATCTTTTTTTAGAAGTTATGCATAACTTTGCCTTATTTTAGCATTCAAAATTGACGAAAGTATATTGAATTATTTGTGTTTAAAAGGACAAAGTTTATGTATATTTTTTGTATTTTTCAGTTATACCTGGTAAATAAAAGTGTATTTTCAATAAGTAATTATGATATATTCCTTTTAATTATACAATAAGAGCATATTGATTGAAATTAAGGTCATTGATTAAAATTAAAATCATGCTGGGTATGAACACCAGTGGTATACCCAGGTATACCCTTGGTATACCCGGGTTTAACCCGGGTATACCCTTGGTATACCCGGGTTTAACCCGGGTATACCCTAGGTATACCCGGGTTTAACCCCAGGTATACCCGGGTTTAACCCAAGATATACCTGGGTTTAACCCAGGATAAACCCGGGTATAACCCAAGATATACCCGGGTATAACCCAGGATAAACCCGGGTATAACCCAGGATTAACCCGGGTATAACCCGAGATATACCTGGGTTTAACCCTGGATAAACCCGGGTATAACCCAAGATATACTCGGGTATAACCCAGGATAAACCCGGGTATAACCCAGGATTAACCCGGGTATAACCCGAGATATACCCAGGTATAACCCAGGATATACCTGGGTATAACCCAGGTATAATCCAGGATATACCCGGGTTTAACCCAGGATAAACCCAAGTCTAACCCAGAATATACACGGGTTTAACCCAGGGTTATTTTTATGCAGGATTTTTTGATATTGTTAGTATAATTTTCAGCACATGAATTTTTTCTGGATTTTACATCTTTTGCAAAGAGTACCATTCTAAAAACAATGTTTTTCTAATTTTAGATGGACGTTGATGAAAGTGTACAAACTTTTTCTGAAACCGTGCAAGAGAACTTTAATTTAGCAAAGCTATACAATTCTTTATCTGAAACACCTCAACTCTTTTTAAGAAGGGATGAACGAATTTATGGAAGATGTTTGACAGTCGATGAGGGTTAGGGTTAGGGTTAGGGTTAGGGGTTAGGGTTAGGGTTAGGGTTAGGGTTAGGGTTAGGGTTAGGGTTAGGGTTAGGGTTAGGGTTAGGGTTAGGGTTAGGGTTAGGGTTAGGGTTAGGGTTAGGGTTAGGGTTAGGGTTAGGGTTAGGGTATAGGCACTTTGACGTGATGCGGGTGCGGGAATGCGGAACTCCGCCTATTTTATCACGTGATTGTCAATCATTTTATTGTGAAAGTAGGTATTTTGTTGCTGGATTTCTTTCGATTCAGACGCT
>NW_026924343.1:0-23355 GCF_032062105.1 Saccostrea cuccullata
TAGCTGAGCTAGTAGCAAGCCCTGTATCCGATACTATTACATATACTCCGATACGAAGCCCTTATTTCTTGCAGAGTGCCGACGCCTGTGGGGCGAATTTCTGGGCACAATTACTCGCATCCACCAGATAACAACCAGCACCAAACGTGGGTGCCAAATGTAACAGAGAAATTTATATGCCTTTATCAGGAATTGAACCCGGGGCCCCTGGCTTGCCAGTCCATTGCTAAACTGACTGAGCTAAAGGGGTTACCCACTATCCCAAGCTAGTAGCAAGTTATGTATCCGACATTGCTACACATACTCTTTTTTTTACTTTTGTAATCAAAATTGGTCCGTTGTCTTTCATTGTTGTTATCAATGTCGTTGATGGCGTTATCGTAAACTTTTCACCTTTTCATCTTCTTCTCAAGTACCACTTGGCCAATTTAACCACATTTGCCACAAAGTATTTTTGGGTGAAGGGGATTCAAGTTTGTTCAAATAAAGGGCAACGCCCTCTTCCAAGGGAAGATAATTATGAATGATTGAAAAATCAATGACATTTCTTTTTACCACCGGGCTAGGAAAGTTGAAACTCAGGTGGAAGCATTCTTAGGTAGCTTAGATTCAAGTATGTTCAAAACATGATCCCCTGGGTTAGGATGGGGCCAAAATGGACTCTCAAAGTTTTACATAAGAATGCATAGGGAAAATCATTGAAAATCTTATTCTCAAGAACCGCAACGCCATGATTGGTCGTATTTATCATTTCTATAGTCAACGTCCCTTACTTATGCAGCAATATACCTTCATTACTTGCATATGGAGTTATATGTCTAAGTTGATTCAATACGCAAGAGCATGCTATACATACAAACAATTTCTAAAACGAGGTTTATTATTAACAAACAAGTTGAGAAAACAAGAATTTCAGCAGTCTTATTTAATGACTTCATTTCGTAAGTTCTGTGGCCGATATAATGACCTTTTCAGCAAAACAATTTATCATTGAGACAAACGCTGACTGACGTTTTTCATACTAATTATAAGTCCATTATTTATACACTGAATTGACGACAGATTTTCCCGTTATTTCTGATTATGACAAGGAGAACTCGGCGGGTGTGACCGTTCGACAGGGGATGCTCACTCCTTCATTACACCTGATCCATCCTCTGATGCTTTGGAGGTCCCTGATTGCTCAGCTCCTATTTTGTTTTGTTTTTTGGACTTTGATATTGAATACTGTTCGTTATCTCCATATCCTTTATTGGAATGCATCCTAAGGTGGCGTAGATTCAAGTTTGTTCAAATCATGATCTCCGGAAGTAGGATGGAACCAGAATGATCCATCAAAGTTTTACATAGATATGTTTAGGGAAAATCTTCAAAAATCTTCCACAAAACAGCAACGCTTTGATTGGTCATATTTATGTGAAAACATCCTCAGGTGGTGTAGATTCAAGATTGTTCAAATCATACCCCAGGGGGTAGAGTGAGGCCGTAATGGTCAATAAAATGTTTATATAGGAATATATTGGAACAAATCTTTAAAAATCTTCTCAAAACCAGCACGGCCATGATTGGTCATATATATGGAAGCATCTGCAGGTGGTGTATAAACAAATCAAGACCCCGGGGTAGGGTGGGGCCAAAGTGGACAATCAAAGTTTTACATAAGAATGTATAAGGCAAAAATTTAAAAGTCTTCTCAAGAACAGCACAGCCATAAAAAGTCATATATGGAATCATCCTCATGTGATGCAGATTCAAGTTTGTTCAAATCTTGACCCCGGGGGTAGGGTAGGGTCACAATGATCAATCACAGTTTTACATATAAGGAATACAAAGAAAAAAAATTTCTTCTCAAAAATAGCAAAGCTATGATTGGACTTTATTTTAATATGGAAACATCTTCATGTGTTGTAGATTCAAATCCATGACCACCAGGGGGTAGAGTTTGGCCAAAATGAAATTCAAACTCGTGAGAAAAATTAGTTAGTCATAAAAATATGCTTGCATTCTTAGTTAGTGTAGATTCAGTTTTGTTCAAATCATACCCCTTCTGTCTTCTAGGATTATATCGGAACCACTTTTTAAAACTACATTTTTTTTCTAATCCAGTGCTCAGGTGAGGGATGTGGCCCTTGAGCCTCTTATTTTTTTAATATACAACATCTGCCGAATAAACTACATGCATTAGACATTGTAAATATTAAACAATATTTTATTTTTTAAAATCTGTTTGATAATATGTATAAAAGTCAATATTGGTTGCAATATGACCCCATTTTATCGATACATACAACAACCAAATTCCCTCATCTTCCAGATAAAAGAATAGCACAAACACTTTTTCTTTGAATTTGCAGTTTTTAGCTCAGCTAAGCAAAAGGCTGGAGCGAGCCTTTCTGACCACATTTTATCCGTCTTCCACCTGTCTGTCTCTGTAAACTTTTCAAATTTTTGACTCCTCTAGAACCACTAGGCTAAATTTAACCAAACTCGGTACAAAACATCCTTGGGGAAAGGGAAATTCAAATTGTTAAAATAAAGGGCCAAGTCCCCGCAAAAGAGGGATAATCAAAAAAAGAAAAAGATAGGGTGGGATAATTTAAAATTTTTCTTAAGAACCACTGGGCCAGAAAAGATGAATTTAATGCTGAAGCATCCTTGGGTAGTGAAAATATGTAATTAAACTATCACCCAGGGGGGTTGGGCGGAGCTTCAATAGCGAATCCAAGTTTTCATTGAAATATATAGGAAAAATCTTTAACAATCTTGTTCTCAAGAACCACTGGGCCATAAGCTGGATTTTATCTGAAAGCATCCTTGGGTAGATTAGATTCTAAATTGTTCAGATCATGACCCCTGGAGATAGGGCGGGAGCCCGATAAGAAATCGAAGTTTTACATTGAAATTTTTTGAAAATCTTCAAAAATCTTTATCTCGAGAACCTTTGCTCCAGAAAAGTGAAGCTGATGTGGAAGTATTTTTTGGGCAGTGTAGATTCTTCAAACCATAAACACGGGGGTTTGGGCGGGGCTGCAATAAGGAATCCTAGGTTAACATTGAAATATATAGGAAAATCCCTAAAAATCTTCTTCTCAATAGCCACTTGGCTTAAACTTTTGTGTTAGCAACCTGGGATAATTTAAATTTCAAATTCTTCAAATCATGACGCCCGGGGGAAGTGCGGGGATGTAAAAATTAATTCAAGATTTACATTGAAATATATAGGAAAAATCTTTCTTCTGAAGAACCACTTCGCCAGAAAACCCAAATCTTATGTAGAAGCATCCCAGAGTAGTGTAGATTTTTAATTATCAAAATCAAGACCCCTGGGGATAGGATATGCCACATCAGGTATTACTGGGATATCTGATAAAGAATAGCATTCATTACCAAATTTTTATAATAATTGTTTCTGACGAAAGCGAAAAACTTGTTTTTCGCAAAATAGTTTTATATTCAGACATTTGTCAGTGCTTACTTACCTTTCCTTAGTGCAGAAATGTCAATATTTATGACACAAGAGTACGACAGATAAAAGAAAAAGTCATATTTCTCTAATTTATCAAAAAGGTATACTTTTTTCTTTGTTAAAAAAGGTGAATCATTTCTTTCATAAAATATGAATAACTTAATTTTTACACACAGAATTTTTAAGATATTACCTGTTGTACATGTCTGAATTGTAAATAAAAATACGACAAGAAAAACGGAATTAAATTTAAATTGTGCTCCAATAAAAGTTTTCATGCAAGATGAATTACAATGAATTTGCATTCAATTTAAAGATACAAATCATATAACTTAATACCTGTTGATTTTGAATGTGATTTGACATTTTTGGTTCTTTTTAGCGCATATTTGGGGTAGAACAATGATGTGTGAAAATAATCTATTTTTAGCATTTCACACGTGCTCCTGTGAAAAAAAGCACATAAGGTATTGTCTTTAATACCTAAAAATTAAGAGCAAGTGGTCAGGAAAGAAATGTCAAAGTTTTGAAAATTTTAGACAAAGACTTCTCGGACATAGGTTCCCCTTTAATTCTAAGAAATATCACAAAAACATTTTCAAAATATATTCTTAAAACATGTTAAAAATGTTGCGTAAACATTTTTTAAAATGTCTTTATCACGTGATTTAGTATGGCTTTTAAACATTTTAAAAAGTTAAACAATTGGTGATATATTTCAGCAAATGTTGTCAGAACATTTTCCTTAAAATGTTACAAAAACATTTTTCATTACGTGATTTTGTATGGTTTTCAAACGTTTCTAAGACATGTAAGTGAAATATTTCCCAAAATTTTGTCAACACATTTTCTTACAATGTTACAAAAACATTTTCTTGAAATATTACAAAAAACTTTTTCAACAATATTTTAATCACGTGATTTTGTATGTCTTTTTGAAACTTTTTTTTAAAAACATTTAAAAAAAATATTTCAGCTAATATCTTCATAATTTCATGAACATTTTCTAAAATGTAACAAAATTATTTTCGAAAACGTTTCATTCATGTTATTTTGTATGGTTTTTAAAACGCTTCAGGTCGAATGTCACAGAAGTGTTTTTCTCCTGAAATGATACTTATCGTTTACGTTCGTATATGACTTTTTGAAATTGAAATGCAATTTTTAGCATGTTTAGTACATTTCCTCATTAATAATCATATCTTTAAATTAAAAAAAAAATATACACAAATTATATTTTTATTTGTAAACCTTTAATACAAACCCATATTATTTATTAATTTATTTATTCATTATTCATTAATTTACATTGTATTTATATATTTGATTTGCTTGTCTCTCCATCCTTTCATTTATTGGTTTTTTATTATCATTATCTCTTTGTAGAACTTGTCACATGTATGTTAAATCAATTAAGCATAAAAGAAATCATCAAAGAAATAACGGAATAAATCTTTCAATTAAGAAAAAATTACAATTCTTCATTTAAACACTTTTCTCAATTCTCAATTAATATTTTAGAAACATTTTGTAAATGTTTTCAAAGAATACTGCAAAAAACTATCAAGAAATGTTTCACTTGTAGAAAAAGAAAACATTTTCATAAATGTTTTTAAAATATTTTAAAATAAGGGTATATAAATATCTTTATATAACTTTATATAATCAATTTTTACACTTATTTAAATTTTTTTTGCAATTGCTTTTCTTCAGGAAAAAGCGGACTTTTTCCGTGAGGTATGGAAGAGTCTGGAAACGAAGGACAAGTCATTACAGAGGCATCTTGACAATGCAAGGATGTTTTCAGTAGGATTCAATGACGATAAATGCATTGAAAAAATCAGACTGTCAATCGCTGAAGTTGTTAATAATCTTAAACACTGGGGAGAAAGGCTTCTGCAATCATGGGCTATGTTCGAAAACTTCTTCCAGGAGAAGAAAACCCATAAAGTAATCAAAATAGGGACACTTTTGGCTTTCAATGAAGCTTTACCACAAGAACTTAAATTTAAAACAGTAAATGGTATTTATATCATGCTCCAGTTTTTTCATGATATCAAAGAAATTTTGTTTTTTGACCAAGTATTCCTCAGAGAAATAATTATTCTTGATGTGCAGTGGTTTGCTAATGCATTCAGAAATGTTATCACTGACAAAAACCACGCAGAAGTGACACATTACTGTATGCTATATGGAAAATGTACAATAATGGATACCTTGAACACAAGGAGGATGTCATGCTCTACATGGAGAGACTTTGACTCTTGGCTAAATTAGGTGACAGTAAATGGTATGTACCCTGTATGAACAAGAGATCATTTCCTTCGGAATGCTTCTCATCATACCCTGCCTTCTCCATCCTCTGCTATGTGTTTGATGTTCTTCCTGCTGGAATTTTCCAGCGTCTTATAGCAACTTGCATTCAAATACCATGGAAGCTAAATTCAAGTCACGATGAACTATGCGTTTACCAGACAGCAGCTGTGTTTCTGTTTGAGAACCATAACATTTTGCTTGGTATGACATCAACAGAAATTCAGTTACAAGTGTTTGTAATTGAAGGAGAAGTCGATACATCAACATGTCAACAAATAAAGAACAAAGTCGACAATATACTGAACGTCCTTTCCGAGACATTCCATGCTAATTCTAAATTTGCTCTCGTTTTCAAATGCAAAGCTACAGGATTTTGTGATAACAAGGAAAGTTTTGTGATCAATGTATCAGACTTTACAAAACCAACCTTTCAGTGTCCTCTCTGTTCAATTGGGAGAAAGCACATCATCAATTCAAAGGATGTCACAAAGTATAGGATACAGGTAATCAAACAAAATTGTTATATCCCTGCAGCAGAGAACATTTTTACAAGAATATATATTGTTTCTGTTCAAGATGGTGATTCTGGATCGAAGACATTTCTTACATGCATGTATGCATTCAAAATAATTTTTCGGTTATATCATCAACTCTTAGATAATTATTAATTTTGAAAATACAAAGTTTTGAAAATTTACATTTTAAAGGAATATGACAATGACGCTGAAATATCTCAAGCCATGGGAACATGCGAAGTGTCATCTTCTGGAAGTTCTGTATATATTGAGTCACATACCAAAGGTATATCAACAGTTAATACATATTCAGATTATTTTTTCGTAACTTTTATGTAATCTTGAACTTAACATAAATATCTATTTTCATGCAGTTTTTTTTCAAAATGTAAACTTGTTACTTGTCCACATAAGAGGTATTTGGTAAATTTCCACTAATGTTCATTTGTTTTATTTGACATGTTTGAGAAAGGACTTCATAATTTCTTTATTTGTAATTTGCAGTTACTGTGTTAATTTCAAATATTTTTTTCCATATCAATAAAACACTGGAGCTATACACTTTTCTAATTCAGATAACTTTGCCAAGATTCAAAAGTTATTGCAAATTGCAACTGATGCAGTAAGAATCTGCTTTGATAAATTCTTCCCTAAAGAGGATTTAGAAAAGACTTTGAAAGAAAATGAAACATTCATGAGAAGTGGACAATTTCGATTCCAACCACCCCAACTGGAGATCCTTTTCTCTCCTCAAGGTTACTTGCTGGCTTTTTCCTATGTTTAAATATTGAATGCTTCTATTTTCTATTCCTTTTGATGTATCTTAATTCATGTCGCGCCCAAATATAGCTGAAAAATTGCCGTCTTGGCGTTACACAGTATTCAATCAATCAATTAATTCATTCATTCATTTCACAAGATCAAGTAACTCAATGTTTATTTTTAAAAATCTTTCCTTGCTGTAATTTGACTGTTGTCGTCTGTGTTCATATAAGCCTTTCTCAGTTTTGCCTGGAATAATATATTAAAGATCAATACTAAGGGTAAAAGACAATAATATTTGTTAAATTAAGGAGGCTGGAGGGTCAACAAATTAATCCCAAATTAACCACCAGATTTAAATTATTTTTTTACACACGGTATCTTTAGCTGTCAACTATCATTTGACAAAGAAAAAATTCATATATTTTAGTTTTAGAATTTCATCATTTTGTAAATCTTTATATGGAGCTCTCCTTTTAAAGGAGATTGAAATAGTCTAAAAATGGCTGCCACCCCCTAGCCTCGTTAAGGGGAAATCACTCCTTCGAAGGTTTTTTTTTAACAGTGCAAAAAAATAAAGCATAATATCATTTTTGGCTCAATGTTTTACAGGACATTGGTATAAAAATATCTTTGAAAATCTCCCACAAAACCACTTTGGCTATGCATGATCAGTCACATTAATCTGCATACCACCTTTTCATTGGGATTCAATGACTGTGAAATAAAATTCAATAATATATGTGAAAAAGTGTTTCTTTAATATATTAAAAATGGTTAGTCTTCATCATCTACAAGCATCTTCTCGTAATATAGACTCATTTTTATTCAATGTCTGGCTCCAGGGGGGGTGTAATATTGGGCCACAAAAATGATGAACTATATGCGTTCCCATTATATTTCAAAGTAAAGTGACAATTTGAAGTAGTGTCTTAGCTACCTTCAAACATCTTTAGCCTAAAAAAGATGAAATGAGAGAAAAAACTATATAACACTTGATATATTACCCTGAAATTTTAGGATACTTTAGTGATTTGAAGTAAATTTTAATCAAATTTAAAACTTGGGTAAATTCTATTTACGATTTCTTATTCTTTATCTATTGAAAATGCGCAGCTTAAATATGTTTAAATGTTTTTAAGGAGGATCCAACACTGGTGTATCATCTTTATCTATGGACGTTACTATCATGTATAAATTATTAAGGAATTTCTCTGACATCGCTCCTCCTAGAAATGGATGGGGAAAGGAACCTAAAGTGGAGCACATTACAGAAAGTGACGACATAGAGAGGATCAGATTATATAGAAATAAGTACTCTCATGATGCTGGAAGTAATCACGTCATGAAGGATGATGTTTTCAACGTAATCTGGACTGACCTCTCCCAGGTGAGACATTTCCGCGAAGCGGATTTTAAAAAAGCGTAAACTGACCCAAACCATATTATACTCGATAATCTGGCCAAGAATTAGAGTCATTCCTTATAATTTAATTTTAAAATAATTAAACAACTGGGGATGTAAAATTGTGTTGTTTTTATTAGTTCAAATTTACCGCGCAATAATACAACCGTAGTAACGGAAGTGATGGGAAGCAAGGGGAGGTAAAAACTGATACATAGATCTAGCAGCCATGATGCTTGTTTACATGAGGTAAAATCGAGCAACTGTTTGAAGTTAAAGGTACATTCATTAAATCTGGAATTTTTCATGAATCCGAAGGACTGGAAATGAGAGGATTGATGGATACAGATGATTCAGCTGGTTGTCAAGGGGGTGTGTCCCCATACCAAACCAGATTATACAAAATGTTATGCGTTCCTTTTTGGAAATCAACCAATGAGAGACAAGAATACAAACAGAATTAAATTATTATAAAATGCTTTAATATAACATCAGAGTATTGTGTACTTGACTGACATTTAACTCTTTGCCTATCATGCCGTCTGTGACGTAATAGTAGCATTACATTTGTTACTATTTGATGACGTTATCCTTTTCCCCACAGCGCACTTGCGATTACGTGCTGAAAAGACGTGGTTTTGAAGGTGAATATTCACACGGTGTATGTAGCAATGGTTGTCGTATATATCGCCATAATATTCATGCAATCATCTTTAAAGTTGAATTCAAGTATTGATGGTTATTTCATCCTGTTTATTTTGTTTAAAATAATTCGTTCACGTGGAATAGTACAAAATCTTATCTTAGCTTACAACTTATTTATTTTAAATTGTGGAAAGGACTTATATACGCAGTGCCTGCTGTCCAATCCAATTATGTTTATCATAATAAAATATTGTTTAAATTAAAATTTATTTTAAATTTCAAATTTACACCTAAAACTTCAATGAAAATAATTATTTGATTTTTCAGACAGGGTGTCATTTTATGCTCGTGTTAAACAACGACACCCCACCCTCACCCCCACCCCCTCTTCTTATTTTTTCGGTACATGCATAACGATTTTATCGAAACTTGCAGTATCTTCAATTATAAATAAAAATAGAAATGAGATCTTGAAGAGAATGATTATCACTTATGAGGATTTTTATAAAAGTTATTTAATCGATTTTTTTAAGACAAAAAAGAAGTTATAGCTTTCAGCATATTTAATTTTTTTTATCAAGAGTTATTTGTTCTTACACACCAAATATTGTTGGAATATATCTCGTAATTTTATATTGAACAATAAAGTAGCGTATTGACTGTCGAAGGGAAACATTCATTTTCTAAGTTAAAATCTAACTGATCACATCTTCTTTTAATATTTTAGCCTATATAATAGTTGGATGAGATACTGCCGTCATTAAAATAATCAGTCTAAAACTAGCGTTATACATCCTTACTAGCCAAATTTTCCGATCTGAAATCTTCTGTGGTGGATCGGAAACCCTTGGCTAGCGAAGATTTAGGAATCTTTACACCTACAGGTACATATGGAGTACTAAAAAAATCATCACGTTTAAAAAGCCATGAAATAAAGAAAAAACTTTTCTATGGACTAAAGGTGAATTTGAAACAAAAAAACAATAAATAAATAATAAAAAAACCCATCAAAATGCAATATTTCTTTTCTTAAGAATGGAATTTTAACACATATTTAAAAACAATGTTATAGTTTACAAAAGGGGCCAAGAACTTCTCGGACGTAGTGGTCAGTACTGGACATTAACACGATGGTGCCCGAAGTATTCCAATTATTTGTGGAGCAAATCAAGGAGTACTTCTAAAAAGGTTTCTTTGGAAATGCATTAATTGTAGCTTTAGTTATTGAGAAATTAATATTAGTAGGTATTTCCACAATTTTTCCCAGTGTTGTCAAAGGAGTTACAATGTAATACATTTTGCTTTCATTATCATATTGAACGCGATGGATTTTATGAACATGCAGCGTCGATGCAGACGAAAACCTGTCCACTTTTAGAAAAAGAATAGTGTATCTAAAAAAAAAAAATCTATATAAAAAATTTGCAGAAAACTAATTCAGATTAATAAACATGGTATACAATAAAATTTTATTAATCAATCAGGATCTATCAGGAGTTGGTGCGAAGTAGATATACAGATTTTTCAATATCTATACATGTACTTTTGTGATTGCTCGGTTATCCCTATGATCATCAACTTATTTAAATTTACAATTAAGGGCATAAAAAATTGATTGTGTTTGTAAAAGATATGCAATTCTGACCGAAATAAATGTTCATATAAATCAGAATGGAGAATATACAGATAATCTCAATATACATGTATTTCAGTAATGAATTAAATATATTCTTACTACTTTTTCTTTCCGATATTTCATAGTTTATTTGGCAATTTTTAATTAACTTTTATTTCCCGACATTTATGAAAAAGTGAATTTCAGGTAATAAAACTGTTTGAAGACTTTCCTGACTGAAAATCAAAATCGAACAATAAATCATTGACATCAAAATAAATAAAGGTAAAAGTTTTGATTCGTTTTTAAAGAAAACCATGTTAAATTTGAGATCAGTATCATGTGTCTCGGACAAAGTGCAATCACTGATATAATATAATTCAAGTGTACTTGATTTTTTTCCTATCGATTATTCATAAACTTGGCAGACATAAAACTCACACCCCCCCCCACCCCCCCACCCCCCAAAAAAAACCCGGAAATACAAAAATGTCGGAAATGCTGAGCATAATCCCTGAAACGTTATAAATGAAGTACATAATTTCAAATCAGTCCTTCTATATAACAAGCTGTTGATCGAAGAAAAGAAATGCTAGAAATGCTGAATATACCGTTGATTCCGGAGATTAATGTAGGAAATATTTTAGATAGCTGTTGGTCAAAGATGTTTAACCCCCTCCCCCAAGAATGGAGTTACATTGCTCATCATACATGTATCTCTGCACTACCTTTTCTGTGAATAACAAGGTGGATGTCATATGGATTTTTTTCTATGTATAACGTAAACATATAGGTGGTGGAAGAATCACATCAGACCACATCGTTGTCCTCTTGTGGAAAGTTTACTCCTCTATTAAGTTTTTCTTAAACTTATCATTTCTAGTGTATGCAGTGTTGACAAACTTGAATCTAGAAATTACACGTATGATATATTCTTAAACTTCATGCGAAAGCGGATACGTGAATATTTTTAAATATACTGATAATATAAAAATATTCCTTAGGAATTATTTACCCACTTATAAAAATAATCACTGGACACATCTTTTAATTATATCCCCGTTCCGAAGCCAAGGAGAGAAGATCGCAGTTTTTGCAGCAACTAATCATCACAGATGCTTGAAATTTTCGCACATTCTCCACTGAGGCATGCTATATCGTGGGATCCATTTTTTAAAATCCGATCGATGTCAACTGCCTGTTAATCCGTGCGTCTGTCGTACAATACATAACACATTGCCTTTGCAGTTCCAGCAAGTATTTATATTGCAGATGCTTAAAATTTTAGCAAAAACTTTGTTGCGGCATGCCATAAAATGGAATTAATTTTCGTATGAACCTGATGTCAACTTCCTATGCCTGTATGCATATGCCCGTAACTGAACTGAACTGTATTTTCACATCAGAGGGTATTACTAGCTGACAGACTTTCCTAAAAAAAAAAATCAAACGAGTATGATGAATACTTGCATTAAATTTTCCCGAATACCTTGTTTTATGTATATACATATACGTATATTATTTTAAAAATCAATACATACGAGTAAGTGCAACATTTTTTTACGAATATTGGAAACGTTGACTCGATAACGAAATCATTAAATTTTAAATTAATCTACATCTTTTTCAACACGATATTGCCGTTTCTTAATTTTTTTTTTCTTTTCCAATTGTGTATGTATTTTTTTTTTATTGCCGTGTAAGGCGGAAACAAGAATTCAAATAAATCGTATTTTTACCAATTTGAATTTACATCGAACAAGGAATAAGATTAAATGTAAATTAAAACAAAGCTTTATTATATGAACAAAACCTCTTCCTTCTGTTGATTTCTGCACACACTTTTATCAATTATTTACATAAAATATTCATTTGTCGAATCTGATAAATTCTGGATCAAGGGTCCCATCTCACATAAGATTGGGAGACAACCACATCACCAACCCAGTGGTTCAATTGGTGAGCTTATTTAGTGTAAAAAAAAGACCTTCTTAATTTGTCTCGCATCCCAAGTTTCGTCTAATAAATCGATCGACTCGGACATATTAAAACGAGGAAAATATTCTTATTTTCGAAATATATTAGAATGGAATTAAAAAATATATTATTTATCATTTATTGTCATACCATCAAAACTTTACGGGGTATCAGAGCAGAAAACGTCAAAAAACGCAGTGTGCGTTAAAGTGCGTGATTGTGGGGTAAAGGTTTATGCGTTAAAATGCGTGATTGTGGGGCAACGGTATATGCGTTAAAATGCGTGACTGTGGGGAAGGGGGTTAAAGGTAGACAATTTGGTACCATTAGGGATTGAAAACCTTAGACACATTTTTCTATAGGTTGTCTGTCATTTTCACCGCCTATTAATCAAAATTTAAAAGCTTTGAACATGATTTAACCGAACCAGTAGTGAACCTGCTCTTCGTAGGAGACCAAAATTTCGCGTTACATCAAGTTAAAAGAGGGTTGAATTGTCTTGAAACAATCTAAGAAAAACGAAAATAAAGAATTTCAATCGCATAAGAATGATACGAAATCCTTGCTCGTGACAGTCTAATGTCAGCTCAAGCAGTCTGAATCATCCTTAAAGCTATGCTTTTACGTGTTAAACGCCCATGGATATTGACCAACAGGCCTCGGTGTGATGACGCACTGTAAAATATCCGAATCTATATCCCATTGAACACATTTGTGATTTTTATAAGGAATGTCAAAGCCCCCCCCCCCTTCCTACAATTTTAACGGTTTCGAAAATTCTATGCAGTAGGTGTGGCAGCAGATATGTCAACCTCCTATTTAGGGGTACATGATTTCCAAGAGTAAAGGATGTCTTGCGGTAATTAGAGAGAGCAATGTTCTTACTCCATAGAGATTATTTTGTGTGAATTTTCATTCTGAGGGTACACCATCTCTTTGACACTTTGCTTAAAATTCTGACGAGATACTTTCATGGAATTTATGCAACATCGATCTGAGATATGCATTATTAACAATGAATTATAAAAATAATTTATTGTTTGAATGTGTTCTTTAATACTCAGAAAATGTTAGGTGAACGCTAAGAAGTTTGGTTCAGTGTATTTATATTTTTTTTCTGTCTTTATTTGATTCTACATTTTTCTCAATTATTTCTGTTATTCTTTTCTCTTTAAAACTGTTTCTTTCAAAAAGCAGTTTTAAGAAAAACATTGCTTTTAAATTTTAATTGAATTGTCTAATGTATGAAAATAATGATTATAAAAGTAACTACTTTTCCATATGTTTAGTCAACAAATACCAAGGTACATGTATAAAAATATTTTTTTAAATTATAAGTGTTTAACAAATTATCTGTTTTATTATTTTCCAGGCTATACTAAGACTGAGTGGTGATGTTCTGAAGAGAAGAATAAGTGCAATATAACAGAGTGGATATCTTAGATTAGGGGAGAAAAAAATAACATTTATTGATATTCAAAGTTTCTAAAGAAAAAAAAAAGATGTCATCGTGATTATTTTCAGTCACTTCCACTGTAAAATTAAAGAATAAATGAAAGCAGTTGTTCAGTCAAGATAAACTTAAAAGCAAATTTCATATTCTGGTTGGCCCTGAAGTATTCCATATCTATATTTAATGCAACTTGATGCGTTTTTGTTCGTTACTGCATCTCTAATCATCGTAATGTAATCGATAGATACCATTTCGATTACTTTCATTTCTTCCGAGTTATTAATATTTTTAATTAATTTACATTGAAAACAGTCAACGTATTTATGCAGTGATAACCTACGTAATTTCTCTAAATATAACATTGTTTATTGATGAAGTCTAGTTCAAACACTTCATAAATATTTTTGATCCAGGCGATACATATCCTTATTGTATAAAAAGCTGTACATTTTTTTTTTAAAATTATACTTTACCACTTCGAATTGCTGCTTCTTATTTCATTAGTACATGTCCAATGGCTGTAAGTTTTGCCTACAACATATAGATAAATATTCATTTTTATTCTCCAGTCAATACTTAAATTAATACTTCAGTGTAATGCGTAAGATAACTGTACTATATGAATGTCATTACTGTAGAAAAATATTGTCCTTACTATTTTGGAAAGATTATTGATAATTTTTGTTATTACTCTTAGGTCAGTATATCCTAAAACCTTGAAAATAAGACGGATTTAATAATAAGCCAGTTTTGAAAATTAACCGCCTTTTTTATTGCATTGAAAATTACTCGAAAAAAGTGAGCTTTGAGCAATGGCGACTGCTAGACGTACCACAGCTCCAAGAGAAAGTTTGAACAGAGAATTTAAGCTTAGGGGTAAGCTTTAAAATAAAGGAAAAAACGTTTTCCTAAATGGCTTTATCAAGACTGGTCTATTTTATTATCATTTCTTACCTGGACTTCAAAAATATAGTTATCAAAGACTTATATCAACCCAAAAATATACAGAACAATCCATATATTGGTTATTTTTCGTGTATGTTAACATCACAACTTGAATTTATCCGCCATTTTTACTGACCTTGATACAGATAGATTGTACTTTCAATTGGGACAACAAATTAGAAATTAGTTCTAAAGGAGTGGATCTTTTAGGAATTCCCTTATTTAATCAATTATCAATTATGATTTATAATACAATATCTGAACATGGATAAATGTATTGTACTAATTAATATTAAACTTAAAACATATACCCTCATTGTGTTACACTATTAAAATGTATTTATAATTCAAAAAACGTATATATTAAAAACCTAACTGCAAAAACTTTTCTGCATTATCACGTTTGAAATGACAACAAATGTGAAACGAAATACAGGGTTGGAATTAATGCATTATATACTCTTGTTTCTCTTTTTTCCCATGTATACCGTGTAAAAAAGCAAAGATTTATATTTTTTATATACGAATGAGTGTAGTGCGAAAGTTGGTGTGTATAAGCTCTATTTGTACAAATTTAGTAAAATTTACTAAAATGTAAATGAACTGAGAGCACGGAATTAAAGCATCAAAACATCTGTTTTGTTTGTGTTTTATATGGAGAATCTAAAATAAAATCAAAAAATATTCACATTCGAAAAGAATCGTGTTCACCATTACTCAAATATTGAATTTCTTTATTTTTTTTCCACTCCACTGAAAAATAACTGTTCATATTCATTGCATCTAGAATGAACTTAAATATATATTGTTATGTTATTATTTATATAACCTTATTGGAAATGTAAATTATATGACATGTGTAAGCAAACTTTTCTTTCAAAAAATACATGTACCAACTCTTCAAAAAGGACCGTCATTTATTAAATGGCTTTGAAACTTGTATAAAAAAAATTCCTAGAAAATAAACAAATCAATAGCAATCTGGCAAAATTTTCGAAAAATATTTAAATGGAATTTATAGGTTATATGTGCATTTTTGCCCCATGATTTTCAAATTTAAAATCATACTAGTATGTGTTGTATGAAATGAAACATATATGGAGATAACACACAGTTGTAAAGTACGGTACTGGCAATGCTCACCTTTTTGACGGCACACATAATTTGGGTTCTACATTGTTTTTATTTCAGAAGAGAATAAAAAGTTATTCAATTTTAATTAGGTCACCTGAGTAAACTTAGGTGACCTATTGCTATCCGTGTACGTCCGTCGTCGGGTAAAGGGGAACAAAAATTGTGAATTTTATGATCCCTGCCCCCCCCCCCCCCGGGGCCTGAATGGTGGAGCCAAAACCATTAAAACTAATGCAATCTTTAAAAATCTTCTTCTTTACTCCTGGACATCAAGCAGTCAAACTGTTTGCATGATTGTAATCAGCATGGGATCAGGGGTTCTAGTGCTAGGGTGGGGCTATAAAGGTATATAGTGAAAATACATTATTTCTTTGGAAATCTTCTTCTCTACTCCTGGTTATTAAATAAACCAACTCAGTACATACTTATGATGAGCAAGAATGCCTCTACCAAAATTGTGAATTTTATGGCCCCAGGGTTAGGGGTTCTGGTGTTAGGGCGGGGCTCTATTGATTATATACAGTGAAAAAACATGATTTCTTTGAAAAAAAAAATTCTCTGTCCCTGGGCATTAAAAATACTAACTAAGTGCAAAGTTATGATAAGCATGAGTGTCTCTACCAAACTTGTGAATTTTATGGCCCTAGGGTTAGGGGTTCTCGTGTTAGGACGGGGCTCTATTGATTATATATAGTGAAAATACATGATTTCTTTGAAAATTTTTTTCTCTGCCCTTGGGTATTAAATATACTAACTAAGTGTATAGTTATGATGAGCATGAGTGCTTCTACCAAAATTGTGAATTTTATGGCCCAAGGGACAGGTGTCTGGTGTTAGGGCGGGGCTCCATTCATTATATATAGTGAAAATACATGAATTCTTTGAAAATCTTTTTCTCTGCCCCTGGGTATTAAATATACAAACTAAGTGCATAGTTATGATAAGCATGAGTGCCTCTACCAAACTTGTGAATTTTATGGCCCCAGGGTTAGGGGTTCTGGTGTTAGGGCGGGGCTCTATTGATTATATATAGTGAAAAAACATGATTTCTTTGAAAAAAAATTTCTCTGCCCCTGGGCATTAAAAATACTAACTAAGTGCAAAGTTATGATAAGCATGAGTGTCTCTACCAAACTTGTGAATTTTATGGCCCTAGGGTTAGGGGTTCTCGTGTTAGGACGGGGCTCTATTGATTATATATAGTGAAAATACATGATTTCTTTGAATTTTATTTTCTCTGCCCCTGAGCATTAAATATACAATCTAAGTGCAAAGTTATGATAAGCATGAGTGCCTCTACCAAAATTGTGAATTTTATGGCCCCAGGGTCAAGGACTGGTGTTAAGGGGGGGCTCCATTGATTATATAGTGAAAATTCATGAATTCTTTGAAAATCTTTTACTCTGCTCCTAGGTATTAAATAAACCACCTAAGTGCATAGTTATGATGAGCAAGAGTGCCTCAAGCAAAATTGTGAACTTTATGACTCAAGGGTTCTGGTGTTAGGGCGGGGCTCTATAGATTATATATAGTAAGAATACATGAATTCTTTGAAAATCTTCTTCTCTGCTCCTAGGTATTAAATAAACTAACTAAGTGCATAGTTATGATGAGTAAGAGTGCTTTTACCAAAATTGTGAATTTTATGGCTCCGGGGTCACAGGGTTTCTGGTGTTAGGGTAGGGCTCTATTGATTATATATTGAAAATACATGAATTCTTTGAAAATCTTCTTCTCTGCTCCTAGGTATCAAATAAACTTAGTACATAGTTATGATGAGCAAGAGTGCCTCTACCAAAATTGTGAATTTTATGGCCCCAGGGTCAGGGGTTCTGGTGTTAGGGGGGCGGGGCTCAATTGATTATATAATGAAAATACATTAGATCTTTGAAATTCTTTTTATTTGTCTCTGGGTATAAAGCAGATGAAGTACCATTAATGTTATGATGAGCAAGGGCCCTAATCTTGCAGAATTGTGAATTTCAAAGCCCTAGGGTCAGGGATGGGGTTGGGGCTCTACTTATATACTGAAAATGAATTATTGTTTGAAATCTGCTCTTTTGTATTTATAAAACATTTATTTATTTTTTATATTAAGGGTGCCTTTTGAAATTTATGCAATGTGTGGACCTAAGGTCAGGGGTTTATGTCACAGTGGTTAGTTGGAATGCATTTTTGTTCCCCTACCCTGCATATGGGTATTCAGTAACCAAGCTAAGCAACTGCTAAGTGTATTGTTATGATGATCAATGGTGCCTCTTTCAAAATTGTGAATGTCATATAGCATCTGGCTTAAAACATGAATCAAATTCAATAACTAGAAAAATTGTTGCATAATGCTCAGGTGACCTATAAGGCCCGTGTATGTCATTGAATAAAATGACATAATCGACAAAACTGCATATCTGTGTTTGGTTGTTTTTCACTGCACTATCAGGCTGATATTTCTTATAGGAGGCATAAATATATTTTTTGATTTATAGAACGCAATCATGCTTCTTGACAATATACACATACTTCTTCCATAATGTCATTGTACATATTAAAATTGACAGAAAATTCACTTTATTATCTATAAATCATGAAATAAAATCATTTTCTAAATGACATATGTGAGTGATGGCTGTTGAAACATGGGGATATTATAATAACTATTCAAGATCAAAAAGTCTAGAAAACAATTTTACAAATTAGGGGCAGAACAAACACGGACCTCCAAAACATAGAATGTGGGATCAGGCAAGATACGATAGGAATCAGAAAGGTGAGCATTATATGCGTGAAGAAAAAGCGGGTAGAACCTTCAATTCACTTCCAACTATCCAAGTTATCCGATAAAAAAATGATGTTCTAGGTACCATAATTCAGCTGTAATACATAAACACAGTCAAAAATTATTTTGTTCGCAATATCAGAATATAAGCATTTATTTCAGTCATTTTATTTTTAGAATTATTTTATACCCAGTTATTGATACATTGCACTTTTCAGGACAATCGAATAGAAAAAAATATTCTATATGTGTTTTTTTTTCTGCGGTGGCTGGTACAGGACATGGTGTGAGATTTTTTTTATTAATTCGTGGCCAAGAAATAAAATTCATGGGAACCAAATCGTGACCACTAAATAAAAAATTTCGTGGGAACAAAGTAAAATTTTTTAAAAGATTATACCTTTTTCTATTTCATGTCATTCAAAATGAACGGACTTATATATTATTATCATTTGATTGGAATGAGCCAACGGGATATTCGTTTAAAATGATTCAAAACGGTTCAGTGTCCCATTGTTATTGGTATTGAATTGTGTGCCTGGATCAGGTGTTGTTGAAATTTAATTTGTGCCGGTTGAATACATGAAGAGCTGATGAACATTGTACTGACCATTAACTAAACCTATAAATAGTATCAGTACTGATCTCCCTAGTTCATCGCATGTTTTCTAAAACAATTACCTTTTATTAAAAAGCACACACTTTCATTTGAATAAAACAGCTTCATGTAAAAACAATCATTATGATATTTGAACATTGCTTTCGTTTTTAATATGTCACGTTTCCGACAATAGGGGCCTTCTAGTATACTCTGCCACTGATTCTTCAATAAATAAACATTGAGTGATTAACTAAAAATGTTCTACATTTACGCGCCATTAATTTGAAACATCTAGCAATAAATGTGTGAAATACATTGAAAAAGCACTGGACATAAGCTTAGTTACTTGTAAATAACATGTCTTCTCAGCTCTTTGTCTGCAGATCCGCGTCTATGCGCACATGGGCGTCTAAATTACGAATCCGACCTGTGAATACACTGTAGATTCTTTATTTTGTATTTCGTGGCCACGAATTGTATTTCATACCCACAATTTTTTATTCGTGGCCACGAATTTTATTTCGTTCCCACGAATTTTAATTTCTAGACAACGAATTTTATTTCGTTCCCTCGAATGTTTAATTTGTGGCTAGGAATTAATAAAAAAAATCTCATATTCTCATACTAGGATATTTTACTTGAAAAGGACGTTAATGGTAATCTAACAACCAAGCTATATGATTAAGGTGATGACTTTAACTTTTCTATCGTCAACTTTCCTTACTTATGCAGCAGTATATACCTTCATCACCTGCATAGGGAGTGTATACATCTCAGTTGATTCGATTTGCAAGAGATTGCCCTACGTATGAACAATTTCAAGAATATCAGTAGTCTTGTTTGAAGGGAAAAGATAAAGCTGAAAACATTTAGAAAAAAGAGTCATTATTTGAAGAAAGAAATTTGCGTTTGCTCCTCTTCCATTGTATTTACGAATCCTATATTATGCACTTGAGCAATGATCCTTTAACGCATATTTGTCCTCTTTAAAATACTACCTTTGTACATACTTGCAAAATAGTACTTAAATTATTTTCTACAGAAATAAAAATGATATGGATTCTTTTGATAAGAGACAAAAAAAGAAAAAAGTACTTTAACGTACAGAAATTCAAGATAAGTCCTTTATCAGCACCTGAAGTATATTGATTGAATAACTGAATTATTATATAAGTCATTGTATACATTGTGAAGTCTCTCTTGTAATTAGTTATCTTGTTGAAAGAAATATCTGGTGATTATACATTCTACAAGTAATCTGTATCCTTGTTAGACACAAAGTGAACAATCACTAATTGATCAAACTTTTCAAACTGTCAGTTATGACATGTCATTAGCTGTGGAGTATAAGCCTAGTTCGCAAACTTTCTGTATCAGTTTATGAACTCTGAGATTAAAAAGAAAATGTTTGTATCACTTTTGTCCACCTTGTTTCTTTTCATTACGTCTGTAAACTTTCACATTTTTCAATTTCTCTGATATTTAATTATAAAATCAAATTGACAATTTCAACCATATAAAATTCGAGTTTTTATCAAAAAGAATTAGTACATCAACTTTTAAGATGAGACGATAAAGAAATATATCTATTAAAAACTCTCAAAGGATCTTATGGACAAGAAAAGATTTATATTTAATGAAAGCGTCTTTCTTATCGTACATTTCGGTATTTAGAATCGTGGTAACGGGGCATTGATTGGGAGATGTCAAAATTAAACAGAGGAATGCCTATAGTGAAAATAGTGTTTTTCTTTCTTTTTAGAATTACTATTTAAGAATAGTGGATAGAGATATATTTAAACATATCTGATTTATATTTATATTGTAGTCTCAAATTTTTTCCCCTCAAATTTTGCATCTACTTGCCATTTAGAGTTAAATATTTCACTTATTTATTTTCAGAAACAACATGATTAAGAACAGAAGTACATGTACCTTGCCATGTTATTCGTTATGTAAAGATTTATTATTGTTTGTTTTCTATTTTGAAAGGTCAGGTTTGCAGTAGGTATTTAACATCGAAATATATAGTCGAAGTGAAGTTTTTAAAAGAATATTTTAGGAAGAAATGGACCACTTAAGACAATGAAGATAAGCGTTGTGGCTTTGCTCAGATAGAGGAATCTTTGGCAGGTTTTATGATCTGCAAACAACATAACATTTTCATGATTTCTTTTCTTCTAGTTATAATTCTTGGACTGAAATGGGGAAATCGTCCCTGAAAATGCTTGAGAATAGCTGAGCTCAATTTTCATGTTTATAAAAAGGTTGGCCACAGTATATCATTGACAACTAAAAGTAGGATATATATCTAACAAAACTAGCTAATTTACATTATATTGCAAAGAAGGATATGGAGATAACGAACAATATTCAGTCTCAAAGTCTATAAAACAATAGAAAAATTAGAGCAGAGCAAACACGGACCCCCGAAACATCAGAGGTGGATCAGGTGCCATGGAGGAGTGAGCATCCCCTGCCGACCGGTCACACCCGCCGTGTGCACTTTGTCATGATCAGGAAAAAACGGAAAAAATCTAAGTAACGTCAAGTTATTAAAAAACCATCCCCTATGGATAAGGATGAAACTCCAGAGTGAGGTAAATTATTCAGAAGGAAAAAATACAGTAAAACTCGTTTAGTACGAACACAGATATAGTGAATTTACGGATATAGCGAAGTTTTTCTGGGTCCCCGGCAAAATTCTTAACAAATCTTTGTAAAATTTTACGGTTATAACGAACTCTGATATAACGAATTTACGGATATAGTGAACTGATTTTGAGTCCCGTTGAGGCTAAATTTAATGAAATTTACATCTTTTATAGCAAACTTTCAAAGATCTCAAAATTTGCTAAATTGAACAAGCTTATTTTTTCTAGTAGCATTTGTATATAAAATTTGATTCATAATAAAACCTTAGTTATCGAACATTTGTTTTGTCATTTCCTTTTCCTTCACTTACATATTTGGTAGTAATACTTGAGAGAAAACATTCATATTGCGAATTTGCTATATATGGTTATACGAATTCGTTATAAGGATATAACGAATTACGGATATAGCGAAGTAAATTCGCAGGTCCCCAGAACTTCGCTATAACCGAGTTTTACTGTATTGTGTTATTGAATCACTAAACACTGCACATTAAAGCGTTCTAATTGTAGCCCTAAAAGTAGTTTTATACTGTTAGAGTGATCTGCCCTTAGAAGTGAGATAGGATATAGGTTATTTAAGGAATCACTGTCTCGTTTTGAGAGTATGCCAGGGCATCAACAAAAGTGGGAAACAACGGACAATTTGCATAACGGGCGAAGCCCGTTATGCTAAAATTATCCCATGTTCCCACTATTGTTGATGTCCCTGGCATACTCTCATAACTAGACAGTGATTCCTTATATTTCCATTTAATTGTGAAATTAAATTGTAGACTTAGACATTAAGAATGTAGATTAATCGATTTAAATTACACGAGGATTTCCATGCCAGTTTCAATAGTCTCGCAAACTGACGTCAAACACAAAGGCAGCCGCACGAGATTTACATGCATATTTGGCCTCCTTGGCGTCAGACACAGAGACAGGTGCGCACGAGATTTGCATGCGTATTAGACCGCCTTAGCTGCTGACCTATTTACCTGCCTAATTTACATTCCGGCAGAATTATTAACAAATAAATTCCCTCAATTTTTGAACAGTTCTCATAGAGAAAAAAATAGAAATGGAAATATTAACTATTTAATCCACGA
>NW_026924344.1:0-23932 GCF_032062105.1 Saccostrea cuccullata
AAACCGATTCTACTATTATTTTTTTATATATACTGCGGACATTGACGGTTTCTGTGTCAACAATTTAGTGACAATCCTCGCGTAAGAGTTACCTGGTTAATAACGTTTCAAAAACTTTTTTTAGAATATCATATTCAGTTTTAATTCTTTTTGTATCATAATGGGTATCAAAATAATTGACTTTTTACGATGAATCATAATTTCTAATTTTTTATATGCTTGTGTTAAATTTATTTTTTTTTAAATAATTGATCATTAAAATCTGTCAGAGTACGTTGTGTATGCATAGTTTCCTGTTAGTTAACCGGGGACGGGAGGACACCTAATTAAGGTCTTTTGTCTGATCAGTCGGTTTACTGTACACTGATCATCTGTTAATCTTACCCCGTTTCTCAATGTGTATACATCTGGTCGGATGTCATGTTTAGTTTGATCGGCCGTTCCTCTGAAAATCGATTTTGAAGTAACAATCATTGAAGACCGACTAGATTTTGACAGATACTTACCGCTGCATTATTAAAAAGAATAACGAATTAATTAGAATTATTTGTGATGTAAAAGCCATTAAAAGTTTTTCATGGTAAAAGTCCATTTGTGTACTAGTCCCCCCCCCCCAAAAAAAAAAGGACAGAGATTTTTTTCATGAGATTATATAGTTATATTCCTGTGAATTCTGTCGCGGAATTTTTCTTTTAACACATGAAATAAAAATACCATTTCGTTTTTTTAAAGTAATATATATTTTGTGTTCATGAAAATAGATAATTTTAAGAACAGATTAATTTTTGGTATTGTAAATTATTTAAGATATTTCACAAGGACTTGCTCATGGTGCGTAATAATTATTCATTTTTAAAAATCATATACACTAAAAATAAAAACAACGCACGTACATGTAATAATGATTTATTAAAAAAATTAAATATATAAAAAAAAATATACGGTTCTGATACAGGTGTCTTGTATCTTTGTTCCCAGTGATCAAGTTTATGCATGTTGACAAAAAACTCATAGAAATTATGATCGAGACTGAATTATGAGTTGGAATAGATTTTGCGTAAATGATATTAAAATAACTAAAAGTTAATTCAAAGATTCTATATAAGATGCGTAAAAGTTTAATGAGGGTTGACCATTAAGTCACCATTAAGCTCAGCTTAATGTTGGCTTAATGGTAGCTTAATGAAATTTGGACATTAAGCACCTGTAAGTCGCAGCTTAATGGTGGCTTAATGATGGCTTAAAGGAATTAACTTCTTTAAGCTACCATTAAGCGATTGCTTAAAGGTGGTCTTTCGTCTTGTGGAAGGTTTGGTGTCTCTACGGTCTACGGTTTTGGAGTAGTAGTGATAGCAAGGTTTTTTCGCACAAGGGGCAAACAATCTTAATAGGGTTCATTTTAGGGGACAAGAATGATATATATATATATTATTATAACAGTAACTTGATCCGAAGGGTCGTATCACGTCGAGTTGACAGGCGCGGATCATCAGATCTAACGAGACGCGGAGCGTCGAGTTTGATCTGATGATCCGTGCCTGTCAATTCGACGTGATACGGCTCTTCGGATCTAGTTACTGTTATAATGATAAATTTATTATATACCCCCTCATAACTAGCTAAATAGAGCAAAATAAAACTTAAAAGATCAATTGTATGATATTTATCCATAAAACAATGCATAATTTCAAGGGACTTTTTAACGCGCAAGAAAAATAACGTCATATTTCTGCGTACTACGTCATCAGTTTCAGAGAGTGGTGATATGGATTCAGAAAACAACATGTTGGTGATCCGGAAATCAGATCACGACGTCACGTGATAGCGTAAATTCAACAGTAAAATTGGGTGATACACATTAGGTATATAATAAATTTTAAGAGTACATATTAATGATGCAAAGAAATTAATTAAATGTTAAAAGACAAAAGAGATATAAAAAATGCTTAATTCTCAGTTTCAGAATGACCTTGACCTTTGACCATTACATAGATTTCAGGGTCAAAGGTCAATAAATCTTATGCAGTTGGTCCCATGTCTCTACCACTTCTCGTTTTAAAAAAAAAATAATTATTCCTAAAATTCATAAAGTTTCAGGGGTAATAACTCATTGAAGGGGTCAACAAATACATTTGCAATATCAATGTCACAAGTACTCAGTTAGTTGAAGACATTAATGAAGGTTTTGCACCTCTACGGTTAAGGGTTTCGGAGGAGTAGTGATAACAAGGTTCTTCATACAAGGAGCAAGAACTCCGAAATGGTTCATAAGTCATACTACTTGGGTAGTTTTTCGAAATAACTTCTGATATCCAGTATCATGAACTAAAAGGTTTTTCGTTAAGTCTTTGGTTCAAAAGGCCATAACAGAAAAATAATAATAAACATAAGAATTTCAAGAGGTCTTTCCACAGAAAGGTGGAAAGACCTAATTAGTTAAGTAAGCCTGAAAAATTTCAAAATTGGATAATAAAAAGAAAATAAGGAATAGATATAGGATCAAATAAAGCATTTGATATACACTTAGGTAAGGAATTTGTTAAAAATTAAAATTACATTTCTTATTCCTTTTTCACAAATAAAGTGAATTTTTAATTGTAAAATAAAGACAAAACTTACTGCTGAAAGTATTTAAATATATGTTTGTCAAATCAGACAACTTAGAAAACTAAATGCAATAACAAATTTACATTTAGTTAGTACATGTATATTACCTTCGACCTTTCAACTGAAACAACTGCATGAATCTTGTCAACATTTTTGAGGGACACTTTTATATCACACTCTCTTCCACTGCAACAAAATTAAATAAGTATTTAAACTAAAATGCAGCTGAACTTTACTATCTTGAACTGGGTATCTGATTTACTATGGTTATGCCAAATTAAGCTTAAAGTCCCAATCCCTCTTCCTTTTTTCACAATTTACACCTCAATATAACACTTCATTGGTCCTATTATGTCTGAGATAACAAATTTGGACTGTACTGAAAATTTGAAATGATTTAAACTGTTTTAAGTCAGTATTCCTATGCACTTAAACATTAAACGTATATTACATAACTATCCACATTACCGACAGCATATTCTTATAAATAAATATAACTGCAAGCATAGCATTATAAAACTATCCAACACATTTTCTTTTCCAGCTAATGTTGGTTAGGGAAAATTCTACTTTAAACAATGCTTACTACTTTAAAATGTTAAATTTCTGCAGTCAAATCAACAAATATGCACAATTTGTTACCTTCCAATGACACATTCTTCCTCATCCAAAGGGCAACTTGCTCCTAGACTATCATCCTTCTTAATCACAGTTATTTTTGCTAAACCAAAACCTATCAACCTATCAACAAGAATTCAAAATAAATCAATAGTAACATGGCAATATCCATAAAATTTAGGTAATTTTGTAAAACCCAGTGATCAACATGGAAAACTGGACTTGCCATTCAAGTGACCATGACAGAAATCTTAAAGGAAAAATTGGATTGAAGATTGAATAAAAAACCTTAAAACATTATTTGAATGCCTAACCTTCTATGTCGATGTCTTTGGTGACTTGATGCCCCGAGTCCTTAGTAGAGGCTAGTTGACAATGTATATCTTTGGTGGCAACTGAAATTAAAGATTTATTAGAATGAATGAAAAAAGAAAAAAGAAACAACAGTCTTGACTAGTTTCCAATCTAAGCACACATGTACCTCACTATGCAAAGTCAGTGTTTCCAATAGAAACACACATTTAGTACATCACTATGCACAGTCCGATCCAGGCACATAAAAATAAAGAACAGTCTTTACTTGTTTCCAATATAAACACATATGTACCTCACTATGCAAAGTCAGTGTTTCCAATAGAAACACACATTTAGTACATCACTATGCACAGTCCGATCCAGGCACATAAAAATAAAGAACAGTCTTTACTTGTTTCCAATATAAACACACATGTACCTCACTATGCAAAGACAGTGTTTCCAATAGAAACACAGATTTAGTATCTCACTATGACAGTCCGATCTAGGCACATAAAAATAAAACACAGTCTTTACTTGTTTCCAATATAAACAACCATTTACATGTAGTACCTCACTATACAAAGTCAATGTTTCTATTTATAAACACACATGTACCTCACTATGCAAAAACAGTGTTTCCTATACAAGTACACATGTACCTCACTATGCAAAGACAGTCTTTCCTATATAAACACACATGTACCTCACTATGCAAAAACAGTGTTTCCTATAGAAACACACATTTAGTATCTCACTTTATCTCATACGTGTTGGTGATAGAGACCGTTGGATAAATTATGCTTTATCAACGGGTAGATGCTTTATCAATAGCACTTCCAGTTTTGACACGATCCCCCGCTTCAAAATTTCATTTGAAACTTTTATTTCTAATCTCTATTATTCCCCTTATGAAATGAATGATAAAGAGCGATAGATCGTTAAAAGCCCGCAAAAAGACTGTATATGTCAAAGAAGTGTCTTATTTTATCAAGGAACATGTATCGGCTACTTGAAGACAGATCCATGTAAACCCTATCCCGCCTTTTTTTAAATTGTTATGGGAAAAAGTAAAGCCTAGCAGATAAGTTGTTGTTATAAGATTCCTTTAACATCTTCAACAATGCTCTCTGATATTGTACTACGTATGCCTACCTAGTATTGTAGGTGTAACTTACCATGGATCAACAATGAATCTACATCTGTACATGACTGTAGGCCCCTAGCCCTGCCTTACACGTTTTGTACTGCCATTGTCCAAAGAGTTCATTTTCACAATCCCATGGTCCTTGCAACTTTCAGTCAGAAGTTCGTTTGATGTTAAGCTTGATCAGTTGTCACATAATGTTTTCAAAGACACATATAGCAAAAATTCTAAACGATCTACTTTCTTTCAGGCATATAAACATTAACTGCGCTACGTCATCAAGTTATACGTCATCAATTTGAATTAGCAATCATTCATGAATTTAGTTTCGCAGAGGATGTCTCAAAGCTTTGTTCAAACGAAAGTCGTATGAAATAAATAGAAAATCTATAACTGTGTGATTTGATATTGGCTTTTTCCAACTTCATTGAAATGGTGAAAATTCACTCAGCAAGCCTCGCGAATATATACACCATTTCAACTCGTTGGATAAAACCAATATCAAATCACACAATATAGACATGCTTTATATGCAAAATCAGTGTTTCCTATACAAGTTCACATGTACCTCACAATGAAAAAAACAGTGTTTCCAATAGAAACACACATTTAGTACCTTACTATCCAAAGTCAGTGTTTCCTAAATAAGTTCACATGTACTTCACTATGCAAAGACAGTGTTTCCAAAAGAAACGCACATTCGGTACCCCACTATTCAAAGTCAGTGTTTCCTATACACGTACACATGTACCACACTATGCAAAGACAGTGTTTCCAATAGAAACACACATTTATTACCGAACTATGCAAAGTCAGTGTTTCCTAAATAAGTTCACATGTACTTCACTATGCAAAGTTAGTGTTTCCAATAGAAACACACATTTATTACCTAATTATGCAAAATCAGTGTCAGAATTTTCACTTCCTGCAGAAAACATAACATTCAGACACATTTTTTATATGCCTTACCTTGTAAGTCCGAGTCTTTGGTGACTTGATGCCCAAAGTCTTTAGTAGAGGCTGGTTGACAATGTATATATCTTTGGTGGCAACTGAAATTGAAGAATTATTAGAATGAATGAAACAAGCTAAACATTAAGAAAATTAAAAAAAAAATAACAGAAGTCTCTGTCGAGACTGTACCTCTACTTGTTTGTACTTCTAGCAAAGGAAGATAAAAGAAGCCATTGCGATCAGCTCAAAATGGTAGGTTCACAAACTCCATAAAATGGCCCTGACAATATACCAATTAATTGACCAAGTCCTAACATCCCATTCCAAACATCAAAAAAAGTAGAGACTTAGTGCTTTCAGTTCACATAAAAAAATTTGGTTTGCTCACAAATAGCTTACGTTTGGAACTCAGACGTTGTAAAACTGCATTGTTCTTGATTTTTTAAGAAAATTAGTAAAATTGAGCATCTTTAACTTAAAAAAAAAAAAAAAAGCCCACCCCGCGATCCAAAAAAAAAATTCATGGACTAGGATCCTCTGAAATTGATCTTTTATTATATATTTAAAAATTTCAGATCAGAGGTTCGGGCTATGCAAAATATTAAAAACAGCATAATTTTTTTGTCATTTTTTTTTTTTTTTAGAATTTTTCCAATTTTGAGGAAAATGACGAAATTTATAACGTCATAATACATAGACAAGATACAAAATGACGTCATTTTTATTTGATATGAAGTCACCAAGGGGTGAGTGAAATTTAACATATTTTCAACTAAAAATGAGTTGTTCTGATGTTTCAAAAATTCACAGGGACAAAAATGGACCAATGTGACTTTTCTTCTTTGTAGGAGGAGTAGTGTATATGACCAGTAGAGCTAAAAATAGTTAAAGCCTTTATTTCAATCACTAGTTTTCTTCCAGTGTACCTAGCATAATTTTCACTTCCTACAGCAAACAAAACATTCAGACACATATTTTTTTATGCCTTACCTTGTAAGTCCGAGTCTTTGGTGACTTTATGCCCAGTGTCTTTAGTAGAGGCTGGTTGACAATGTATATCTGGTGGCAAATGAAATTAAAGATTTATTAGAATGAATGAAAAAAAGCAAAAAATAAAGATCAGTCTTGACTTGTTTCCAATATGAACACCCATTTAGTACCTCACTATGCAAAGTCAATGTTTCTAATATAAACACACATGTACCCTCACCTGCACGGCACAGTCAGTGTTTCCTGTATACAAGTACACATATACCTCACTATGCAAAGCAGAGTGTTTCCTATACAAGTACACATGTACCTCACTATGCAAAGACAGTCTTTCCTATATAAACACACATGTACCTCACTATGCAAAGACAGTGTTTCCCGTAGAAACACACATTTAGTACTTCACTATGCACAGTCAGTGTTTCCTAAATAAGTTCACATGTACCTCACTAAGCAAAGACAGTCTTTCCTAAATAAACAAACATGTACCTCACTATGCAAAGACAGTGTTTCCCATAGAAACACACATTAAGTACTTCACTATGCACAGTCAGTGTTTCCTAAATAAGTTCACATGTACCTCACTATGCAAAGACAGTCTTTCCTATATAAACACATATTGTTTACTTTACTATGCAAAATCAGTGTTATAATTTTCACTTCCTGCAGCAATTAAAACATTCAGACACATATTTTTTTATATGCCTTACCTTGTAAGTCCGAGTCTTTGGTGACTTGATGCCCAGAGTAGAGGCTGGTTGCCATTTTTTGTTGGCCACTGGTCCTTTATTGATACATGTAGCATTTTTCTGGTTTTGTTGCATAAGAATATTTAAAAAAAAATATTAGTAGCATTCATAAAGTTAAGAATTATTGTACAGAGAAAGGTTTTTCTTACGACTCTTCAGCTGAAGAGACAGAGCTTTCGAAATGTCAAAAATACAGCTAGTTTATAGGTTTGTTATTAAAAATCTTACATATAGAATTCACACAGTATTAATTATATATATAATGACTTGACACTTTGTGCACTGAATAAATACAATAAGCAGATAGAAGGGCGAGCATGATGTAAAACTTTCTTTTATAACCTCTTTATTTTCTATCCAGTGTCAAATTGTTTCAAGTACCTTCTTAGAGGTTCTCCAAGTGTAATCCCCCTCACCATAGTTGTAACGAAGTTCATCTCCAGGTTTTATGTCTCGGATGGCAAAAAGAACAAATGGGGATATCGATCCCTTCTTTTTTGATAATCTTGGGTTTACAATTGGGATGTTTGTCGTCATCATTCACTAACCTCCCTAGAGAATTGTTATCTGTAGCATCAATGCTGTTTTATAAGAGAAAAATATAAATAAAATGAAGTAAGATGTTAATCATTCATTCAATACATGTAATGTGTACTACGGACAATTCAATCAAATCTAATATTTCAAACACTAGCTGTTCATTACAATAAACGTTATTTAAAAAAAGGTAAATTAATGTTTGAGCACTGGGAGTTAATGTAAATTTATCATGTGTATATAGTACATGCAAGTTTGAAAAAGGAAGGGTAGTATTGTATGACACTCTGTTTAAGCCAAATAGAATTATCTTCAAATTGTATGATGCAATAAATCCCCTTGATAATCATAAAGCTGTCTATATCCAAAGTCTAAGGCACTTAAGTGTCTAGTTGCATCAGCTGACCAAATTAGATTGTGTTAGACCTCAAAGAGAGCTATATAATGAACAGGTTACATAAGAAGAGGCCCAGGGGATCACATCGCTCACCTGAGCACATTGGCTAGGAAAAGCACAAATAAGATCAGAATTGAAAAGTTTCCTGTGGGGTGGGGGTGGATTGAATTCTAATACTACTTGAGAGTGCCTCCATATCAATACTGCATATATTTGAATTTGACTCCCATTGTTTCCCATCCTACCAAAAGGGGTATTCAGGGTTTGAACCATTTTAAATCTTCAATATATGAGGATGCTTACATGTCAATCTGACTAAACATAGCTTCTGTTATTGGGATTTTTCCTATGTAAATCTTTGATCCACCATTGAGACCCTTCCTTACCCTGAGGGGTTATGATTTAAACAAATTTAATTCTACACTACTTGGGGATGCTTCCATACATAAAAATACAACTAATCATGACTTTGCTATTCTTTAAAAGATTTTTAAAAATATATTTTAATGTAAAAATTGGATCCATTGGATCCCCCATTGTGGCCAAAACCCATCCCTGGGGGTTATGATTTGAACAAACTAGAATCTACACTACCTGAGGATGCTTCCATAAAAATATCACTGATCATGGCTTTGCAGTATTTCAGAAGAAATTTTTAAAGATTTCCCTGTGTTCCTATGTAAAACTTAGATTGGCCATTGTGGCCCAACCCTAACGACAATGGTCATGATTTGGCTTGAATGTACACTACCTGAGGATGATTCAGTATGTGTTTCATTTTTCCTGTCCCTATTGATCATGAGAAGCAGACTTTTAAAGATTGTTCCTATATATTGCTATGTAAAACTTTGATTGGCAATTGTCGCCCCATCCTACCCCAAGGGTCATGATTTCAACAAACTTAAATCTACACTACTTAAGGAAGACTGGCCCAGTGGTTCTTGAGAAGATTTTTTGAAATGCCATTAATTCTTTACTAATTCATAATTATCTCCCCTAAGAAGGTGTGGCACTTCATTTGAACAAATTTGAATCCCCTTTATCCAAGGTAACTTTGTAGCACATTTGCAATTAGTTGAAATTGGTCCAGCAGTTCTTGAAAGGAAGATAAAAATGTACATAGTTTACAAGGACGACAGGGACAATGACGACAGGCAAATTTTGATCAGAAATGCTCACTTGAGCCTTCAGCTCATGTGAGCTAAAAAGCTAGATACTGACAAGATAAGAAACCTTGTGCTTCATTCCATTTACCAAAAAGAGGCCCATGGGCCACATCGCTCACCTGAGCAAATCGTCTAGGAAAACTAAAAACAAGATTACTGAAGGGGGAGGGGTTAAATTTAATACTAATTAAGAATGGGTTCATATTAATACAGCATATGACTTTACTGTTCTCGATTAAAAAAAGTGTTAAAAACATTTTCTTCCTATACTTTGGCTGATCATTGCTTTGAAGTACTGTAGAAGTGGAAACATAACGGTGTTTTTAATTTCACTATGTTCACGATTTAATAATTTTCCGCGAACTTTAAACAATCGTGATGATTATTTCACGTCATTTCTGCCTAGAAACAGTTATAGTACCTGAATATTTACAATCGTGAAATTAAAACCACCGTGAAAGGTAACTTTCTAACAAACCGTGAAATTTTTGACATGTGAAATTAAAGACGTCTACATACTCCGTACTCGAGAAGTCGATTTTTATACAGATTTTTCCTATATATTCTTATGATAAACTTTGTTCAGCCATTGTGGCCCCACCTTACCCCCGGGAGTCATGATTTGAACAAACTTGAATTTACCCTACCTGAGGATGATTCCCCATAAGTTTCATCTTTCCTGGCACAGTGGTTCTTGAGACGAAGATAGTTAAAAAAAGCCCTATATACTCTTATGTAAAGCATTGATCGGGCATTATGGCCCATCCTACATCCGGGGGTCATGATTTGAACAAACTTGAATCTATACTATCTGAGGATGCTTCCATATGAGTTTCATCTTTCCTGGCCCAGTTGTTCTTAAGAAGAATATTTTTTAACAAGAGGCCCAGGGGCCACATCGCGCACCTGAGCAATTGGCTAGGAAAAAACACAGATCAGATCAGAACTGAAAGTAAACTAATGGGGGGAGGTTGAATTTCACCCCCGGGGGGTCATGATTTGAACAAACTTGAATCTACACTACCTGAGGATGATTCCCTATAAATATAACGAAGCCTGGCTTTGAAGTACTTGAAAAGAAGATTTTAAAAAAGGTTTTTCCTATATATTCCTATGTAAAACTTTGATCGGCCATTTTGGCCCCACCCTACCCCGGGGGTCATGATTTGAACAAACTTGAATTTACACTACCTGAGGATGATTCCACATTAGTTTCATCTTTCCTGGCACAGTAGTTCTTGAGAAGAAGCTTTTTAAGATTTTTCCTATATATTCTTAGATAAAACTTTGGTAAACCTAGGTAAAAATATGAATTTAAATTTTGAAGAGAAATCAACGTTACATGTCTAATTCAACAGACATCAGCCTGATCAAGGATAAAATTATTTTTTCTAAATACAAAAATGTTCAAATATTTTGTTTTCACTTATTGTAATTATTTTGTGAAATAAAATATTTTTATGATTACGTTTTCTGTAATTCGTTAGTTCTTAATACCAAGAAAAGGTAAACACATGTAATTTTGCTATTTTATTTTTAAGTTCGAATATCTATCGCATCTAGTTCAAATTTTGTCAAGCTCTGAAATAAATTGAGTATTTCAAATAGCGAACAAAAGATTTCAATTCAACATTATTTCATGTGAATTTTTCGTTATAACATTTCAAAAAAATATTTTCTAAATACAACGCCAACATTACATCTCTTGTAAAAATGTTAAGAAGGGTCTTCTAAATATGAAGGGTTTTAAAGTGCTTTATTATCGTTTTGTTGCAGCGTGCAAGCCTGGCAGTTATGGAAAGGAGTGCAAAAAGGTCTGCGGACATTGTGAAAGCAATGAACCGTGCAATCACATCAATGGATCGTGTCCAGGATCATGTGAACCTGGATATAAGGGAGAAATGTGTTTAGCAAGTAAGAAATTCCTTGACTCTATATACATTATGAAATAAATGTGAATTTCTAAAGGCACTTGATTTTGCACAATCTTAATGTATAAAAATGTCTTGCCGTTCACGGTAAGCTAATGGTAGACTGTCTCTTTGTGATAGGGAGGCCTGGGTTCGATTCTTGTTCTGGGCGCCGCGTCATACCTACGACGTAAACATAGGTACTGACCATTCCTGGCAATCGAATTGAAAGTCAAGGGTCTTTAGGATATGGCCTTAAAAACATAGGTCCCGTGTCACGGTAGGCATTGACAAGATAAAGAACCCTCACTGCTCAAAGGCCCTTAGTGCCGAGTATAGGTCTAAATTTGAAGCCCTTCATTGGCATACCGTGACGTCTCCAAATAAGTGAAAAAATCTCGAGAGGAACGTAAAGCAATATACAATCAATCTACCTAAATGTTTCTTTTTTATCTTGAGTAAGACTGAAGTTATGAGAATCACACCGACCTGCACGTAAGGGATATTTTTTCAAGAAAGGGGCCTTTAGTGGGGGCTTGGGATTCCTTAATTGAACCCACAATGTGAGGATTAAATCCTTAACTCTAACAAAGACGCCACGCGCTCGATAACTAGAAGATGTGACAGAAATTTCATAAAGCATTTTCATGTCTTACCAAGTATCATGTTAAGAATATAAATATAGTATGCACTTGTTATTTTTTATTCACCATCTCACTGCTCAATTGCTCTAAATGCCGAGGTTAGATCTAAATTTGAAGCACTTTACCGGCATATGGTGACGTCCCTATATGCGTGGAAAGTTTTCGAATTGAAAATTTAATAATCAACCCTTTAAAGGGGTTAAATAGCAATTCAATCAATGGCGTTGAACAAATAATTTTGTTCCTTTTCATTTATTTTCAGCCTGCAATGGTGGTTGGTACGGTGAAAATGTAAACAACGTTGTGGTTACTGTAGAGACGATGAACCGTGCCATCACGTCCCGGATCTTGCTCAGGATTCTGTGAACCCGGATACCTTGGAGACAAATGTGACGAAAGCAAATTTTTCTAACTCCTTGTAATACAGAGGAAAATGCTACTCCTTTAAGAGAAATACTCTCTTTTAAAAAAGAAAAGCTGGATTTAATTTAAAACGGCACGTTTCCGGCTGACCTCAAATAACAGAATAGTACTAAAAAGAATCGAAGCCCTTTATGTGTATACATTTGCAAATGATTTTACCCTTTGAAAAAAAAAAAAATCATGCAATCCATTTGCTGAGAACAAGCAGTACTGTTTAATAAGTGAAGATATTACAATAATTTTTTTTTATCTACAATGTTTCCTGTTTAGTTTTTTTTTCTGTTTTTTATGCTTTTTATCATTTATTTTGTATTCGCAACAAGGTATCATCTTTATTTCACTGTTCTTTCATTGAATTTATATCAAATAATTTATATATTTGTGCCCATTTTTTTAAATTTGCATGAAACAATAATAAAAAAAAAAACTTGTATTGTAATGACAATTCGTGTTCTTTTCATTTTTGTCTTGGCTTGAGTTCTTGAAATGGGTCAGTTATATAATTATTTGCATGTTACTTTATATTGCTAAAACTAAATTTTGTTTGCATGAAAGTACAATTGAAAAAAAAATACTCGGAATTGCCAAAATGTTGTCATTTATTTTCAAAATCGTGAATCAGTAAATTCTTTCTTACATCTTTCGTTCTCGGGGTCATTGTCTCAATGTTGTTTTTCTATTTTGAAGCAATATAAAAGACTTCAAAATTTCTTCAACTTTTTTCAAAAAATCCTATTTTATAGTTTATTGATTTATTTTAAACAATTGTGTAAGGTTTTTGAGTCTCCTTTGTTTTCTTTTTATTAAGGAATGATAATTTATCTTGTAAATTTTAGGAAAATTAAATACTATTTAAGTAATTTGGATCATTTATTTCTTAATAATTCCAATCTTCATTTTAGCTATTGATTCCTGTGTTTTGATTGGACGAGAACACGTTCCAGAAAATTTTTACACATCGATAAATAATTCTTTCAATCAAAACTATTTTCTTGATGAAACTACTAGGTTATCGTATAAACAATGAAAGCATTTATTTCTGGGTCTGTTCTGCCTAAATAATGAATACAAGAAACTTTAAATTTAATTAGGGCTTAAACAAAACTGGCAACATACTAGACTGCCTAACTGATGGACGCCGTGAACATGTTTATGTCACTGTCCGATCACGAGTGTGAATTTTAAAATTGCTCTCTCAACGTTCATACGTAGAAAATAAGCTCAGTCTGTATCGTTTTGACAGGGAAAAGAAACGTACCTCAAACTCTTGCCCTATTAGCATCAAATTCATATTTACTTTCTATATTGTTCCTCAATATTTGAATAAACAAGTGCAAATTGAAGACGTCGTCGGTCTGCAACTTTCCCTATGAGAGTTGTTGTGTATGTCAACATGGCCATGGTCAAAGACGAACTATTCTGAAGTAAACTCGTAATTACGATATTGTTGACTTAAACAACATTCGATTAGTTGTTATAAGTTTATTTATCGATTGTTTTGACAATTTAAGTTAAACTCTAGCGAAATTCATCTCGATTGCGTTCCTTTACGGTAAAATGTATTCCTACGCCGTCCAGAAATAACGGATTGTATGGAGGCCTCAAAGAGAAATAATTTAAATATTTCTAAAAATTCGATATTGGAATTATAAAAATTAAACGTTCTTTTTGAAAAGATTATCGATGTGTAAACTTTTGACATTTTACTACAAACTTAACATAAAAGAGATTCGCACTTTTATTTAGTTTGTGAGTAAAATGTCAAGAGTTTACACGTCAATAAATTTTTCAAAAAGAACGTTTAATCCTATATTATTTTCTTCGGTTGTTTCTGGACATAACTATGAATCAGAGCAGGCTACAAATTGAACAAAAGATAATAAAATAGGATATGACATTCACCGGATAAAACTACACCATTCCATCAAATGAATATGGCAACTGAAATTTCTAGAAAGATCGCTAATTAACATAATTCTGTCATGAGCCCTCTTTCAGTTAACAGAGTTCCAACCTCTGTTTGTTGAGTATAGAAGGTTTTAAATGTTGCTAGCCATATACGAAGCTTATTGAACAGTTAATCTAGACATCATTATTATTTGCCAAATATAGTCATTGATTATTCATATATGAAAAATATTAAGTACGGCTCCTTGTTAAAATCATGCAGACAGTACAGAAAAGGTGATTCATCGACCATCTTCAAATTCAATGAAATTGGGTTTAATATATTTATTGGGGTCTGAAATGAATATAAATAGTTGATTTTGTTATAATTCTTCTTTTTTTTCATATAGCCAGGGATAAAGAACTTGAGGTGAAATTTTGTATAGATAGTGTGCAAATAATGCCTATTTCAGAAAAGAATATCTTTAACACCCTAGCAGATGTACAAAAACATAATACATAATTAAAGTGAAAATTGAAGGCTTAATAAAGAATTATTTTAATCTTTTTGTGCAAATAAAGTATTGAAAAGATACAAGGTGTTTAAAATTTGTCAAGATTCTTCAAATGAGTTATCTCCCTTTGCAATTTTAAATAGATGGCGCTAGTGAAAAAAATGACAGCCTCCATGATTAGCTGTACGCTGCAAAGTTATTATGATGCATCCTGTGATGTTTATTGCAAAAATATGTGTGAAGTGACATAAATTGGTTGAAAGGATTCTACAAGAACAGATTAGGCATAGTTTTGGGCAAAAGTATAGCCATGTCACATGTTTGTGTCGTGTTGATTAGTATATTGACCTTAATTGCTGACGTTCTCCCGAAATGGTACTCGCCTACTGACACCGTTGTGATATATCTCAGAAGTTTAAATTCTACGGTAATCCACCAGAGTCCTATATTAAAATTTCAGAGAGGCAGTCCGATTTTGTCAGCTTACTCGACTTGGAGAGGGAAGATAACGTGCATTTGGACAGTTACATTTGACCAGGTAAGATAAGGTCCAGAACACTGTGAATAATATTTTGATTAAGATAATTAATTTTGTAGCTTGAAAGTTAGCTATGTAGCTTTAATATTTTGACGGTGCGACCGTTAGGGCGAGCGCATATACTTATCCATTTTCATTTAGATTGGACATGTAAATCCGCACTTGACATTCGTTATTAGATTTTGACGTCATATGACGTCGTTTGTATGCTGCTTTACCAAACAGAAGCCTGAACAAGGCTCATTTCAATCAGTATATGACTATCTTTCTGCAATAAACAGATAAATTCATTAAATCAACTTAAGACAAATTTATTATTTGTTTAACTTTTGTTGTTATTCTCGCGAGAATGTTGCTTAAGAGTTTGTGTATGAAGCGATGCATTGTGGGTCTAAATTACTGCGGTAAAAAATTCTTTCGAATGAATGTGCAGTATTCTGAATTTTTCTCTTTGCCCAGGCGTTGTCATCAGAGCTCGAAGTTATGTGCACCGCTTTGCGACCCTTTCTGCACTCGCTATTAATCGATTCAAAATAGCTTGGTAAAGCTTTTTATATGCAGTCAAAAGTATTTTACAAGTCCTATATGACAATATATTATAAGTCTTTAAAAAAAAAGAAAAATCATAGATACTTGTAGTATTGCAGCTGTTGAATACTGTAGCGGACAGTATATAGGGAACTTATACTGCCTCGCCAGTGAGCTAGCTTTTCTGGTGATGCGATAAAGTCTCCCCCTATATCAGGCAAGTTAAGCAACGGGGAGCCTGTTTAACCCTCGGATGGGTGACCGCTTCATGTTACAATACTTTTAATTAATATAAGCAAAAGACAAATTTTCATTTTCTTAAGAGCTCAGGTACACTACCGTTAATGGAAGGTAATGGAATGTTAACTGAAAAGTAGGTCACAGTGACCGACTTCTTTAATTTTGCGGGCATTTGTTTTCAAATTGATTTTTGAAGGCATATTTTGGACACTTAAAGGCCTATGATCATCAAACTTTGTCAGTTGATGCATCTTGGGTCCTTGAACAACGTCAACTTAAAAGTAGGTCACCATGACCTACTTTTTTATCTTTATGACTTGTTATTGTTAAAATATTTAATCCAATTATTTCAGACACAGAGAGAGTTAAAATCATCAAATCTTGTAAGTTGCTGCATCTTGTGACCTTAAAACATATTTAAGTAAAAGTAAGTCACTGTGACCTAATTTAGAATTTTGCAGGCATTTGTTTTCAAATTGTTTAATAGACATATTTTGATTACCTTCAGATGCATCTTGGGACTCTGAAAAATGTTGACCAAAATGTTGGTCACAGTGACCTACTTTTGACATCTTATGGCTATAATTGAATATCTTAAGTATTTATTGGCTTAGAATCATCAAACTTTGTGAGTTGATGCATCTTGGGTTTTCGGAGAGTGACGATCAAAGTGTAGGTCACGGTGACCTACTTTCGACATTTTATGGATATTTTTAAGTATCTCTGGTACTTATAGGCTTAGAATCATCAAACCTTGTCAGTTGATTCATCTTGGGTTTTCGGAGAGTGCTGACCAAAAAGAAGGTCACGGTGCCCACTTTTGACATTTTATGGACATATTTATGTATCTCTGGTACTTATAGGCTTAGAATCATCAAACTTTGTCAGTTGATTTATCTTTGGTTTTGGAGAGTGCTGACCAAAAAGTAGGTCACGGTGACCTAATTTCGACATTTTATGGATATATTTAAGTATCTCTGGTACTTATAGGCTTAGAATCATCAAACTTTGTCAGTTGATTCATCTTGGATTTTCGGAGATTGCTATAAAGTAGGTCACGGTGACCTACTTTCGACATTTAATGGCTATATTCAAGTATCTCTGCTACCTATTGGCATAGAATAATTAAACTTTGTCAGTTGATGCATTTTGGGTTTTCAGGGAATGTAGACCAAAACGTAGGTCAAGGTTACCTTCTTTTGAATATATCAAATACTTATTGACTTAGGATCTTCAATCTTAGTTTGTCTATTAATGCATCTTGAGTCCTCAGAAAACTTCAATTTTCATAAAAACTTCATAAAAATACATTCAACTCATTAATATAGAAGCTGTATTCTACATTTTGAAACAATTTTAATCCAATGCACTTTTAAAATATGATAAGTATGAATAGAATATGCTGGGTTTAAAAGCTGTGAAACTATACAATAACTTCAGGGGATACATTGAATTTTGAATTTCAGCAAAAAATTAATAATAACAGTGGCAACTTTCAATGTACACATTTGCATGTTAGCTAATCCATTGAATATTTACATCTATGTATTGATTGACTGACATTTATAAAAAAAAACTCCAATACTAATGGAAAACCTAGTGTAAGATATTTAAGATTATTGAGAACTTACAAACTTGTATACTTTCTCTTTTTTGTAGTTTAAGTTTTATTTATGCTTAGAAAATATTTACTGTGTTAATATTAGTTTTACAGGTTCAATATACAGGCAGCCTCTCATAAGAAAAAATCCAAAGTATCTAGGCTTGTTTCAAAGTAAAGGTAACTACACACTGTTTAACAGACTTTGTTATATTCTTCCCAACAAAGTTTCCACTTGACTGTAATTAACCTACCGTAGTGCGAGTACATACGTAATCGTCTCTGGCAGGAAGTGTGAACTGTTGATTAGCCTTAGGTAATCTGGCTTGGAACACACTAATTATCCTAATGAGTTAAAAGGACAGTCAGAATGAAATTGGTCACTCACAAGGGACACAGGGGCGCCTGTAATGCGCAGAGGGGCGCACTGATTTGAGGGCGGGGCGCAGTGCATCTCTATTTTCCCCTAGCTAGAACACTGAATTTTTTTGTCTCAAAGTAATATATTTGTGTCAGATTCTTCTTAATTTTGGTAATAATACTATTTGAACATTCCAAATTCAATTGACAAAAAAAATTGCTTTTTTATTATTTTAATATGAAGCATATCTTTCAATAGTGTAATTGTCTTGCAAAATTCAATTCAATTGTCAAAGTAAAAAAATCCTTTTTATGATTTTATTATGTAGCATATCTTCCAACAATGTCTTGCAAAATACTTCATAGGATTTCACAAAACACCTAATATAACATATATTACATTAGATTTATCTTGTATTATATCTGTGTCGATGAATTGGGAATAAATTTGTTCGCTGATGATGTTACTTCAATATAACTTGAAGAATTGGTTTTGTAATTTAAGAATTATTTTATTTTTATTTTTGAAATTTTTGTAGAGACCATTCTTTGCCACAAAGCAATTGTTCAGGAAGGGGAAAACTGGTGGATTGGCATTTTTGGTACAGTTCAAAGAGATTTTCAAAATGGTCAGATCAGAGGGTCGACAACTGAAAATATTGAAAAGATACAGAAGGAAAAAGAACTTGGAAATATATGAAATAATTATGAAATGTGGAGGATGTACAAAATCTTCTGAATTTGACCTGTACAGATTTCCCATTCGTATTTGTATGCTTGAATATCAAATAAATTAATTTTTCATAAATTTACAATAGAGAATACGTGGCAAATATTATTGCTGATATTTCAATTTTGCTGTGGACACTTTCATGTCATATGGTATTTTTATACAAGTACATGACCTAATTATTATATACATGTTTAACTTCTTAATCTTTTTGCTGAAATCTTATGATTTGTACTCATTTTAGAATGTGTTATGTACATGTATCGACAAGTGCTACGGACTGTTTGTATATTTTCTTGTTTAGAATGTACACTGTGAAAAATAAGTTATTTCTCTTGATGAAAATAATTTTATCAAAAAACTTCTGTAAGTATTATAAGATATTTTAAAATATTTAAACAACGAAGATAGATCATTGGTGTAATGTAATAAATTTTCATCTAAAGCAGAAATATCTGCTTTTTAAATGTGTAAAAGAATGTGAAAAAAATTGAAAGAGAACACACTTAACTGTTTCATATGATTAACATATGATGCCACTTACATATGATTCTCAAATGTAAATGGCTTAAAACACACTTTAGTGTTACATATGATTTACATATGATGCTCTTTTCACATGACTCTCACATGTAAATGACTTGAAACACCCTTAAATCATTCATATGTAAATCACATGTAGTTATTTCATATGACTCACATATGTGGATCATATGTAAATCATATAATTTGCTTCATATGATTAACATATGATGTATTTTTATGATTCTCATATGAAATCAATCATATGAGAATCATATGATACTCATATGAGAATCATATGATACTCATATGAGAATCATATGATACTCATATGAGAATCATATCTGGCTAAGTTGCCTGTGTCATATGCTAAAATTGAATGTAATATATCGCTTCGTTAAAAAGATATCAATTTCTATAGAGAGATGGACTTCATTAAAAAAGCAAAAAATGACGTCAAAGGACGTCACGAAGCCACGAGTATCGATTAATTTGTTTTGTATTCGCTTTTTTTAAACAAACTCTGTGAATAATTAAGAAACCAGAAAATTTTGAAAAAAATGATCCATTCAATTGTTTATGGAAAAGACTATTTTGGGGATGTTCAGGACTTTGAATCGCACGATGAATGGTCTCTAAAGACCATATTATAGTTACAAATCTTGTCAAAAGAGTAAGTAACGAAATGAAACGATGTGAGATTCACTTCCTCGGAACGTGTGAAAGCAAAAACAGAGAAGCGGAAGAGAAGAATTTGAAGTCCTTCACGAAATCCAAATTGAGCTTAATCAAACTGTTGTAAACACACTAGGTGTCATGTGTTATACAGTACCGACCAGACCCAACCTGACACCAAAGCAGTCCCAGAAAGCAGTCCCCGGGACTGCTTTGGGGACCGCTCTAAGGGAGCTGCTGTGGGACTGCTCTGGGACCGCTGTGGGACTGCTCTGGGATTGCTATGAAAAGGACTGCTCTGGGACTGCTATGAAAAGCAGTCCCAGCAGTCCCAGCTGCCCCTGGGACTGCTTTCTGGGACTGCTTTGTTCACTCATGTGTGAAATTGGTTCTGAGTGACAGATAGCTCCGCCCCCTTGTTTATTCTGAATTTGCAGGCTCCCTATTGTTTTGTTTTCTTGCAGCAGAGAGGAGTTTAAACTGTGTAATAAGCAAGGATTTCTTATAATCTTTTAATAACTTGAGATTACATGTATTATATTTAATTTATAGTTTTAGGGACTGCATATTTACACATATGTAATATAGAATATTTTTAAAAATAAAGTTGTTAAATAAGGAAGTCAGGAAGAGATTTTTATTTCTAAAATATAGAAAACTACAGGCTCATGAGAAAAAATATCTACATGTAGATTTATTTTTTTATTAAATCTAATATTAAATACTCAACATTTTCATATGGCACTATATATATACAAGTAGATATAAGATATTTTAATTGAAAAGGCTACACGTTTTACAAGCATCACGCTTAAAGAGTATTACATGTAACCCTAAAATAAAAATCTAACAATTTATTATATGACATGAAATAAAATTATGCCACTATTCTTCCTTAACATAAGCAATGTGAACAATTATACGGGAATTTACAGATGAATTAGTTTTTAATTTATAAATAAGTTATTAAAAGATTAAATGAAAAAAAAATAAAAAAATAATCAGTTGAAAATACCGGGAATTGTGATTTATTTCTTTTTTGTTTTGCTTTTGTTTACCTGGCCGATAATGTGTATAAATAAAATGGTATAAACACTCGTGGTTTCAATCGCCTCTGGGCAGAAAACCAATCATGCATGTTATTTGGGTACACTATAGTGTTACACATCATTGAACATGCTGCTCAATTAACAATGGCCCTAATTTCAATCTATGTAAAAAATGTAATGCAAAAAAAGATAAATGAAATGAGTATAAATTTCTTTCAAGATTAATCAAAGTTAAACATAATCTTATGATTCTATACTGGTCACTTATACAATTTACAAATTAAACAATAATTTTTAAATTAGCATGTAAGTAAAGAATAATCAATACTTAAAAAATATTACTTCGCAAAATTAGCAACGAATTTTTCAAAAGCCCTAATACTTAAAACAAAAATGCCTTAAGAGTATCCCGATAGTATGGAAATCGGCCTGATCTATATTGATAAGATCTATTTAAAACTTATTCTGGTGAAATATATTTAATTCAATTTTAATTTTCTGTATAGAAAATAAAAAAGGGATCCAGTATCAATAACATAAAACCCAAGATAATTGTGATTAAATATTCATGTTCAGTGTAATTCATTTATGTAGGTGTGTAAGCTTTAATTCTTCCTTCAATAAATATTATTTTAAATTGTTTCAAATCTATACGGGTACTGCTCATGTAAATGATCTTCGCATTGTAAGGATTCCTGGCATACTGCTCAGAAAAAAAATCAGCTGCCTTTTATAGTTCCATTGTTTATTGGCAATCTCATTTCTGAGTTAGCCCCGCCCATTAAATTAACAAACCCCGCCCACTGGGACTGCTGGGACTGCTTTCTGGGACCGCTGGGACTGCTGGGACCGCTCTGGGACTGCTGTGGGACTGCTCTGGGACCGCTGTGGGACTGCTCTGTGACTGCTGCGGGACTGCTTTAGCAGTCCCAGAAAGCAGTCCCCGGGACTGCTCTGGGACTGCTTTGTGTCAGGTTGGGTCTGGTCGGTACTGTAGGTGTTATAGATACAATTTTATAAATGGGGAAGACTCTACAAACCGTGTATGAAATGGAAAGGCAAAGTACGTTTAAGAAACTTTTCGACGTTGTTTTTGACGTTATGGTGTTGTTAACCGTGCTCCTAGGTGAAAAAGCATGTTGTTTTTAAAATTGTCTAACATGAGGTCCAATGGAATGAAACTTTACACACCGAGAAAATAACTGATTTCTCCTATGAAAACGTGTTGATCTTTAGTTTTTTAAAAATAATATGATGATGAAGTACATTGTCTACCTTTTTTTTAATTACCCTCGAGCAGTCAAAAGACACAGAAGATGAAATATGAGATACATAAGTGTATTTAAAACCACTTTGGTATACTAAAAATTACTTTTCAATAATCATGGGAAATATTTGTGATATACCATTAATCTGGAAAAAAATAGAGATTAATTTTTATACACTGATTAGACAATGTTAATAAAATTAAAGATGTATCAATGAAATTTTGTACCCTGTTTCGGAATACATGTTTATAGGATACAATCACCAGAAATATTTTTGGTTTTGCCTTTAATGTAGAGCAAAATGACCAATCCTTATATTTGTAAAGAATATTTTAACAATTCTTCATGCATTTCAGAATGCAAGAATGGGACCTATGATCCAGATTGTAAAACGTGTGGTTATTGTTACAACAATACAGTGTGTGACCACATGGCAGGTTCCTGTCCTGATAGAAAGTGTACAGCCGGATGGAGGTGTGCTTCTGTGATCTTATCATTCCGCTATAAATGCATTTAAAAAAACATAATAATATATATTAAGCAAATTATGAACTAATCTGATGTGAGAAATATTTGTTCATACTCCTGAAATAATTTTTTTGAAATAAGATTTGCTTAAATATAATTGTTACCCCAAACCCTGTGATTTTCTTAGGGAAGGAGTGGTGTAACGAATATAAATGATGTCGAGGTGAAGTCAAGATTAATTTCATGAAAAGTTGATGCAGTTTAATAACAAACATCAGAATTTATAAGCATATGAATATTGATAACACTATCTTGCATAGTTTAATGTTATGTTCAAAAATGAGCTAAAACAAATTTAAGAAATAGGTATGGTAAAAGAAAAGAAAAAAAAGTTTAATATTAGCATATGAAGTTTTTATGACACTGTCTTACATGGTACTGTATCGTGAGAATTTAACTTTATACTTATTCCAGAAAATTGAAGTCAAGGTTAACAGAAACGTTCATGTTAATGCATCATGATATGATTGAATAGCTAGCAACAACATTTATCAAAAGAGGAATTTTCATAATCTTAAATAGTTTCTTTCAGAGGAAGGACAAGTGCACTTAAGCAATACTTAATTGGCCCTTTTTATGTGCCATTTTACTTTATATTATATTTCTAAATCGTTCTCTTTTGGTACTAGTTAGATACTGGTGGATATTTTAACTAAAAAGCATGTTAAGCATTACTTAAAACCAGCAGGGCTTTGAAACAATTGAATACATTTGATTGCCTTAGGTTACCGTAAATCCGGAAAAGTCGTACTAGACCTTCTTTTAGTTTCGTTAATGTAAATCAAGGGAATTGATATTTAAATCGATGCTTGAACAATATGATGGTGAATCATTGGCGAGCACTTTTGCAGAATTTTACTTCTTGCACCAAACCTGTCTTTAAAAATAATTAATGAATTTGTGTATTTGCATGTAGCTAAAATAATTACATTAAGAAATTCGAACACTTGAATTTGAAAAAAAATACCGTACAATAATAGTTTGATTGAATTTGAAATTAAAATGAAGTTTTCAGTGGCTAAGTTTCATTACCTGTTTTATTGTCTTGCTTAAGGT
>NW_026924345.1:0-23326 GCF_032062105.1 Saccostrea cuccullata
TCTGTTATAAATTTTAAGTTTTGTTTTATATTTTGTTTTATTACCAGTAAGCAATTGTTTGACTAAGTTTCTTGTTTCTGTATTTACTTTTTAAAAGAATTTTATTGTTTTTAAGATCGTTTGAAAAAGATTTCAAGACCATTTGTATGAACTACTGAAACAACTAGTGAACTTGTGTCAAATTTTTGTCTTTCAACCCATAAGCTAATTTGGAAAACAGTATCTTTACACTCAGTGTATGCGTTAAAGAAAAGAAAATACTATAAATGTTGACATGAGCACAAATAAATTACTTCTGTGTAAAATGTATTCCACCTTCAAGCATGTTTCACTTCCTGTTAATATGCCTGCATGAAAAGAAGTGGGTCAACTTTTTAAACTAGTCAAAGTTAGTGATCTACAAAATGTCACGCTGAATGTGTTAGATGTTATATTTAGATTGGATCCCATTTTGACTGCAACATGAAAGTGACAATAACAATACCAATTGGGTTATCTCTTGTTTACCAATTACAATGTAGTCTTCATTATTTTGTATACAGTATTTATATTAGATTTGCTTTTACAAATTCAAACCTGTGTATGCTATTGAATTTGAAAACTTTCCATTCTGGAATAGTTTTCATACTAAAGTTAGAGACGCCTACTTTTGATTTTGTAAATTCCTGTGGAAATAAATTTCCAGACAAACTTTTGTTGCAATTTATGATTGGCATTATCTTTATTAGGTCACCTGAGTAAACTCAGGTGACCTATTGCTATCCGTTTTCGTCCGTCGTCGTCCGTCGTGTGTTAACATTTGAACATTTTCAGCTTCTTCTCTGCAACCACTGAACCAATTTCAACCAAATTTGGCACAAAGCATCTATGGGTGAAGGGGAACAAAAATTGTGAATTTCATGATCCCTGCCCCCCTGGGGCCTGAGGGGTGGGGCCAAAACCACTAAAATTAGTCCAATCTTTAAAAATCTTCTTCTTTACTCCTGGACATCAAGCAGTCAAAGTGTTTGCATGATTGTAATCAGCATTGAGTCCTCTACCAAAACTGTGAAATTCATGGCCCTGGGGTCAGGGGTTCTAGTGCTAGGGCGGGGCTAAATAAGTATATAGTGAAAATGCATTATTTCTTTGAAAATCTTCTTCTCTGCTCCTGTGTATTAAATAAACCAACTAAGTACATAGTTATGATGAGCAAGAGTGCCTCTACCAAAATTGTGAATTTTATGGCCCCAGGGTCAGGGGTTCTGGTGTTAGGGTGGGGCTCTATTGATTATATATAGTGAAAATACATGATTTCTTTGAAAATCTTCTTCTCTGCTCCTAGGTATCAAATAAACTAACTAAGTGCATAGTTATGATGAGCAAGAGTGCTTTTACCAAAATTGTGAATTTTATGGCCCCAGGGTCAAGGGTTCTGGTGTGGGGGGGGGGGGGGGCTTTATTTATTATATAGTGAAAATACATTAAATCTTTGAAAATTTTCTTCTCTGTCTCTGGGTATGAAGCAGATGAACTACCTAAATAGTTACGATGAGCAAGGGCCGTAATCTTGCAGAGTTGTGAATTCAAGGCCCCAGGGTCAGGGGTGGGGGGGCTGTACTTATATGCTGAAAATGAATTAATTGTTTGAAATCAGCTCCTTTATTAGGTCACTTGAGTAAACTCAGGTGACCTATTGCTATCTGTTTTCATCTGTCGTCGTGCGTTAACATTTAATCATTTTCAGCTTCTTCTCTGAAACCGCTAAACCAATTTCAACAATTTTGGCTTAATGCATCGATGGGTGAAGGGGAACAAAAATTATGAATTTTGTGGTCCCTGCCCCCTGGGGCCTGGGGGGTGGGGCAAAAACCACTAAAATTAGTGCAATCTTTAAAAATCTTCTTCTTTACTCCTGGACATCAAGCAGTCAAAGTGTTTGCATGATTGTAATCAGCATTGAGTCCTCTACCAAAATTGTGAAATTCATGGCCCCAGGGTCAGGGGTTCTGTTGTTAGGGCGGGGCTCTATTGATTATATAGTGAAAATGCATTATTTCTTTGAAAATCTTCTTCTCTGCTCCTGGGTATTAAATAAACTAATTAAGTACATAGTTATGATGAGCAAGAGTGTCTCTACATAAATTGTGAATTTTATTGCCCCAGGGTCAGGAGTAATGGTGTAAGGGCGAGGCTCTATTGATTACATAGTGAAAATGCATTAAATCTTTGAAAATCTTCTTCTCTGCTTCTGAGTATTAAATAAACTAATTAAGGACATAGTTATGATGAGCAAGAGTGTCTCTACATAAATTGTGAATTTTATTGCCCCAGGGTCAGGGGTTATGGTGTTAGGGCGGGGCTCTATTGATTATACATGTATTGTGAAAATGCATTACATCTATGAAAATCTTTTTATACGCCCGTCTTAAGACGGGACGTATTATGTTATAGGCTTTGTGTCCGTCCGTCTGACCGTCTGTCTGTTAGCTTTTTCGTTTCCGGCTCATAACTTTAATACTATTAGGACTAGGATTATCAAACTTTGTCATCTGATGCATCTTGGGTAGAAGGTGTGTCATGCACAAAAAGTAGGTCGCTCTGACCTTTTATTAAAAAGTTATAGCCAAATATGGAAAAATCCTTTCAGGCCCATAACTAGAAAACTATAAGACTTAATACAATCATCAAACTTGGCCAGTTTATGCATCTTAGGTAGAAGGTGTGTCATGACCTATTTCAAGGTCACTGTGACCTTTAATTTAAGTGAAATTTTAAAAAAAATGTGTCTTTTTACTATTCATTTAAGCATCCCAAATAATGTAAGAGTATTGCACTGTCCTTATTAAAAAAGTGTTAAATCAAGAAAATACTTATTTTTTTAAGCATATACTTGACAGCAATCTATAACAAATATAATGTATGTTATAGAGAAATCCTACCTCTCCCTTGAGTGTAATTATCAAGCACTGGCCAAGAAGAATTTTGATAACAGAAATTTGCATGTCAAATTAGAGAGAAATTAATGAGTTTTGAGTGTGAGGATCTAACTGATAGAGCATTGGTGTAATCTATATCCCTTGGGTATTGGGCAGATGGGTAAGCCTAAAAATAGCTCTTGTTGGCTAGCCTAAGTCTTAAAATGAATTTGATGAAAAGTAATTAAAACTAATTTGATATTGCGTAATAGACTAATCTGATATTACATAATATTATTAATTTAAAAACAAATTTTTAAATATAGGGTGGGGTGGAATCAGCGGTGTGTTCCCGTTTTGCACACATTTGGTAATTAGTATAGAACAACAGGTTGAAGTGTGTTTTGATAGCAATTATAGTCTGATTTCTGGTTTGGATTTACCTGGATTTACCTGTGAATACCTGATTTAGCTTAATGTATTCTTAAGAAGTTAAATACAATTTTATAAGCATTTTGTTAAAATTCTATATATATTTATGGGAAAATATTTGATTTAATTGAATAAATTATTAATATTTGTTTCATATTATTTATTATTAAGTCCAATTTCTTAAAAAAAAAGAATATGTACTTTTCAATCTTGCTATAATTCTAGATGAATAAAAGATATAACATATAATTAAGAAAATAGTGAATAAAAATTAATTTGAAAAGATGTTATAATAAGATCACCATATAATCAAAAACATTTACTTTGTATTTATTCTCTTATTTTTTCACTACAAGTTCATCTTTCAAATACTTACTAAGCTAAGTATAGTATAGACTATAGCAATTAAGTAATCATCTCACCTGGTCAAATTCCCATTTTTCACACATTTTTTAATAACCTGTAATTAAATGTGTGCAAAACGGGAACAAACCGAATCAGCATGTCCATATGAATTAAATATTAAAACCTGTCAGACATTAAATCTCAACCAAAAAAAAAAATCTTTGAATATTTTATATGTTTAAAAAAAAAATTTATGGTAGATAGTGCAGACCCATTCATCTCATGGTAGTAATGAGTGGGCAAGCATCCAGTTAAAGATTAATTAATGAGTTCAATGTAGGAAGGCTATCTGATCAAGCAGTCATCTGTATCCTTTGGGGATTAGACAGAAGAAGTGCTGGTCAGTTTATAGCATATGTCATTTGATGGCCAGCCTTTTCTTTTCAAAATTAATTTGGTATAGATTAAGGTGTTAAGACAAATTTGATATTGTTTAATAATATGATGGGCATTTGACAAGGTCTTACATAACCAGCATAGAATGATGTAATATTTATCATAATTAATGCCTACATCACAGGGAATGGATAAATATTTGAAGGAATGGAAAAGTCATGGAAATCTTAGAATCAAGGTTGACATGATTTTCTTGCATGCTAAACTGTTCAAGAAAATTGTATTTTTTTGACGGGCGTATCATGCTGTGGCGCGGCACTTTATTCTCTACTTCTGGGTATTAAGCAGATGAACTATTTACATATTTATGATGGGCTCTTCTTCCAGAATTGTGAATTTCAAGGGTCAGGGATACCAAAATTTGGGGGGGGGGGGCTCTACTTATATACTGAAAATAAATTGTTTGAAATATGCTCCTTGGTATTAATCAAAGATTTTTGATAAGTGAGTGTGCCTTTTCAAAAATTGTGCAATGTGTAGACCTAGGGTCAGGGGTTCATGTGTGGTAGGAGCACTCCTGATTATCGCTGAATATTACTGATTAGTTGACATACATTTTTGTTCCCCTACCCTGCTTATGGGTATTAAGTAAACAAACTAAACAATTGCTAAGTGTAAAGTTATGATTAGCATATTGCATTGGTGCCTCTTTCAAAATCGTGAATGCAATAACATCTAGCTTAAAACATGAACCAAATATCATTTGAAAGTTGTTGCATGATGCTCAGGTGACCTATAAGGCCCGTGGGCCTCTTGTACAAGTAAATACCATGTATATGTAGATGTGTGCAAGAGATACTTGCATCAAGATTTTTTTTTACTTTCATATTGTGAGATTAGAATATACATGTTTGTTATACTTTGCATTTGTAAAAATATCACAATTTTAATACTTTAGAATATTCACTATGAATTAATGCATGATAAAAACAATTTTATTTTTTATTTAAAATCGGATTAAAAGTGATGCTGTCTTATACACTGTACATACTGCACTTTACCTCAATGCTGAAGGAAATTATAAATTTTCAGGTTCTTCATTCAGTTGAGTGAAATCTATTGACTAATTATATCTACTGACTAAATATGGACTGCTGAATATGTCTACTGACTAAATATCTCCTGAATTTGGCTACTGAAGATGGTATATGATCTGCTGGCTATTGTTTTTCACCACTTAAGTTTTCTGTCTCAGTAAATAGACAAAACTTCTTTAGTCCGAGTTGAGAATAAAACAAGGTTTGAGGACATTTGAGAAAGATTTGGGAGACAGTGTCCTGTAAAAGTATCTGAAATTGTGTTGCTTATGGAAAACTGCATCTTTTGTAGATAACAAAATTACTTTAATATAGTAATAAATCCACAAATAAAACTTTCTCATATCATTTAGTGACAAAGATTTACTACTGATTCACTTAACTAATTCAGAGAAAAACAATTTTATTTAAAGAATATCACACATTAAGCTTTGGTTTTAAAAGGAAATCCATTTGTAATTATATACACAAATTTCTCTGGAACAATGCAACACTTGTTATTAAGCAACACAATTGAATATCAATTGTACAAGTTCTTCTCATAATACATGTACACACTTGAAGATTTTATTTATTTGACTTTAAACATTCCTTTGAATATCCAAGCAGTTGGTGGAAAATATCCAGTTTCCAGCAAAGTTAACAACTAGATGCTGTCATGAGACAGTAATACCCGCACTAAGGTGTTTGCCTCTTAATGCACACTCCTCTAAAATTAGGCTTTACCAAAGAAAAAGTCAATATAATTTAATAATTTACATAATAGGGCCTCCATGTATTCATCAAATTGAGCATAATATTCTCAAGTGAACATGTGACCCATGGGCCTCGATCTTATAGGTACATGTATTTCATATTCATAATTCATTACCAGTCTGAAATTAAACAACAGAATTCAATTAATGATGTAAATTAGGTTTGAAACAAGGGGGGGGGTTTAAATTTTTGGCCCATAATTGGAACTTTTTAAATCTATTTTCTCATATACATGTAGATCAACAACAAATATTATTCAAATTAGTTTAAAGCGTTTTTGATGATTTTTTCCAAAATGTACAAACTTTTTTATACTTGTTTAGGCAGAAACACCTTGAAAGCTGCCATATACCATGTATACCCAATCAATTTAGTCAACCCCCACCCTTCTCCCATCAACACACACACACGCAAACACACCCTATTTTCCTGTTTTTGGAAATAGGCCTAGATGGCAAAGTTAAGATAAAACATCTTTTGTAAATAATAATTTTAAATTTGTTCTTATACTGTAAATGTATCTGAAGACCTGCATCACATTAGGCTTGCGTCACGTACCTAACTTAAGTACTAGTTTTACCATTATCATTTTTAGAGAGCACTGCACGTGCAGTACTAGGCCTAGTGTTGTGTACACATCATTGCATGTATGTCAGTTGGAATTATTTTGTGTTTAATTGGATTATATTTCATGAAGTTGGAGCTATGGCAGTCGGTAAGTACACGTTTTGGTATAGATTTGGGTAAAATAGTCTGAAATGCAACTGGTTAGGTTAAAGCTTAAAGGATCAAAGGTCATCCGATGCTGCAATACGAATTTCACATTCTAAAGAGTTATCACCCGTTATCGACGTTACATTCAGTTACAAAATACAGAATTTTTTTCTGAGAGGGAGGGGGGACTTCCAGACCAGAATTTCCTGAGAAGCAAATAAAAGGAGAAGTTAGGGTGGTGTCTGTTTTCTAGGGTGGAGGGCATCCAAAGTCTTTTTTATATTATAGTCCTGCAAATTCGGGGGGGGGGGGGGGGGGGGTTCTCAAGATACACTTCCAGTCCCTGTAAACAGTAATGGCAAATGATCATGTGACTCCTAAATAGTGGGAAACTTTTTCCATTTGACCATACATAATTTTGCGCTTTTTGTGTTATTATGTTATGTAAATTTAATGGTATAAAGGTTTTGAACCCCCTGGAGGTCATCCCCACTCTCCTAATGATTCTAACTGGAAATGTTCACAATATGACTGCATTAAATGAAATAAAAGTGCATCAATGATAAGATTGCTTGACATTTCATTCACTACCTATCCTCCTAGAATTAGGAATGAAAATCATTCAAAGAGATGGACCATATTAAAGTATTTGTATATAGGCTATTAACATATTTTTTTAAAAATGTAAAACAAGCAGTAGTTTGCATACATGTCATGAATATAAACAGGGGTCTGGGATGGGGTGAGGGGAAGGATCGAGTTCCTGTCTCTTTACGTCTTCATGGTTGAAAACTCCTAAAATGAATGTTGACCTCAAATCCGACTTGTCCTCCTTATTTTTCAAGTGGGGGTGTCTCCATTTGAGTGAAAAATTCCTGAGAGGGATGTTTAACAACAAACAAACAATTAAATGACATAAAAACACAATATTGATTTGCGTTAAGAAATATGCAGGGGATTTTTTCCATCATAAATCTTCTTCTCAAGAACAGCAAGGGCATTATTGTCCCCCGTTTTGGGGGAAAGGGAGGGAACATTAAATCTTATTTGTCTGTCAGTCTGGCCATCTTTGACAGTATGTGCATCTGTCACAATAAATTTAACCTTGATCATAACTTTTGAATAATATGAGATAGGGCTTTCATATTTCACATGTACATTACCTCAAAACTTTCTAAATGTACTATGATTTTTTAACCCAAGTGAGACCTTGACCTCAAAATTTTACCTACTTTCCAAAAAATAACATTTTAAATTAATCATTTTGAAAGAGAAAAGATATGGCATTTAAATTATACATGTATATTACATGTGAAAAGACTTTTCTAAATATATCATGACTTTTGACTTTCTGATCTTGACCTAGAAGTTTAACCTACTTTTCAAAAATATTATATTATTTATTTATATTTATATATATATATATAACTTTTGATTGAAAAGAGATGGGTCTTTCATATTTGACATGTACTTTACCTGCAACAAAATATTTCGAGCATGCGATGATTTCCCCCCTTTGACCTAATTTTCATAAAGTGACATATGATAGGGATGCATATTTGATACACAATCTGCCATAAATTATGGCATCCCATTCACTTAAACACAGAAAGCAAAGGACCATAATTCTTTGAATTTGCATGTATAATCTTGATATGGAAACATCCTCATATAATGTATATTCAAGTTTTTTATGCTACGCCATGATTAGGAATACATGTATTAGTTTTTGTCATGTCCGTCCTCCACCCTTCCATCTGTCTTTCCATCGAGCTCAAAGAAATTACTTTCTAGATATTTTATCAAAGTTCATATGCTGATGCATATACTGATGTAAACTATCCAACTGTGGCAATATTTTTTTTGCGCCCGGATCGATAGGTCCCGGGCATATATTGTTTTTGTCCTGTCTGTTTGTCTGTTTGTCTGTTTATCTGTTTGTCTGTTGTCAGCTTTAACCTTGGCCATAACTTTTGAACAATAAGATATAGAGACTTCATATTTGGTATGCATACTCCACTATTAAAGTCCTTTCAAATGACATCAAGGTCAATGACCTTGTGACCTTGACCGTGACCTAGATGCTAAAAATAGCTTTTTACACTTTTTGCCATAACTTTTTAACCATAGGAGATAGGAACTTCATATTTAGGATGCATACTCCACTGATTAAATTCTTTCAAATGACACCATGGTCAATGACCTTGACTGTGACCTATATGCTAAAAATAGCTTTTTACACTTTTGGCCATAACTTTTAAACCATAGTAGATAGGGACTTCATATTTGGGATGCATACTCCACTGATTAAGTTCTTTCAAATGACACCACGGTCAGTGACCTTGTGACGTTGACTGTGACCAATATGCTAAAAATAGATTTTTTGAACTTTGTTTCCGCCGGGCGCATAGTGTTTCACAAACACATCTTGTTTACCTTTACTTTCCTTTGACCTTTACCTGTTTACTTAACTTTTCTTAAAACCTAAGTGTTTAGCTTTATTTTAGAGAAACCATAATGATTCAAGTTGTGTAATGAAACTTCACATGATGATACATACTGATGTAAGCAATTAAAGCTTTACAATGCTTCACTCTTTTTTACCTTGACATTTCCTGTGATCTTGACCTCATGATCACTGTCTTAGACTAGATCAGTTTTGAATAAACAGTTCAAGATATATTAATCAAACTTCATATGCTAATACATACTGATGAGAGCTATTATTGCATTAACTTATTTTGACCTTGAATTTTCTTTTGACCTTGACCTCACTTTTTAAAATATGTGTTTATCTAAGTTTCAAATAAACCATTAATTATATTTTTATCAAAATTCATATGATAATAATAAATTCACACTGATGTAAGCTTTTCAGCTAGAACAACATTTTGACCACAACCTTTCCTTTGACTTCTCTTTTCTTAAAACAAAGTGTTAAGCTCAGTTTCATTAAATCATTCAAGATATTTTTATCAAACATAATAAGCTAATATGTATTAGTGAGAGCTATTCAGCTGCATCAAAAACTTCATCTTGCACATTCCTGTGACCTTGACCTCCCTCCTCTTTAATATGTATTTTGCTTAGTTTTTAAGAAATAATTTAAGACATTTTTATGTTTAACATGCACTTATACATAATTTGATGAGAATTTATTATCTATATCCAATTTATTTATATTTTAGTTTCAATTCTGAAAAAAAACTGTTTAAGATATTTTCATCAAACTTTATGCACAAATACAAATTTTAGTTTTTAGTTTTTAGCTCACCTGAGCCGAAGGCTCAAGTGAGCTTTTCTGATCATATTTTGTCTGGCGTCCGGCTGTCTGTCTAGCTGTGTGTAAACTTTTCACATTTTTGACTTCTTCTCAAGAACCACTGGGCCATTTCAAGCAAACTTGCCACAAAGCATCCTTGGGTGAAGGGGATTCAAGTTTTTTTCAAATGAAGGGCCATGCCCTCATTCAAGGGGAGATAATTGGGAATTAATGAAAATTTGGTGGCATGTTTTAAAAATCTTCTTCTCAAGAACCACTGTGCCAGGAAAGATGAAACTTATGGGTTAACATCCTCAGGTAGTGAATATTCAAATGTGTTCAAATCATGACCCCCGGGGGTAGGGCAGGGCCAAAATGGCCGACCAAAGTTTTATATAGAAATATATTGGAAAATTCTTTAAAAATCTTCTTCTCAAGAACCACTGTGCCAGGAAAGATGAAACTTATGGAGTAACATCCTCAGATAGTTTAGATTCAAGTTTGTTCAAATCATGACCCCCGGGGGTAGGGCAGGGCCAAAATGGCTGACCAAAGTTTTACATAGAAATGTATAGGAAAATTCTTTAAAAATCTTCTTCTCAAGAATGACAAAGCCATAATTCATCAAATTTATATGGAAGCATCCTCAGGTAGTGAAGATTCAAGTTTGTTCAAATCATGACCCTGGGGGTAGGGCGGGGCCAAAAAGGCCGACCAAAGTTTTACATAGAAATTTATGGGAAAATTCTTTAAAAATCTTCTTCTCAAGAATGACAAATCCATAATTCATCATATTTATATGGAAGCATCTTCAGGTAGTGTAGATTCAAATTTGTACAAATCATTTTAGGAATAAAAGGAAACACATCTTTAAAGTTCTTCTTTTCAGGAACACGAAGAGCATGATTAATATGGAAATATTCTCAAGAGGTGTAGATTCAAGTTTGTACAAATCATGACCACCAGGGTTAGGGAGGTGCCATATTTTTCCGGCCCCTTTTTGCCATCCATATGAAAATTCAAATTTTGAAACCATTTTACACATACACAAAACAAACCAATCATTTTCTAAATGATTATGGTTTAAAGCTATTGCAGCATAAGATATTAGGGAAGTTCTTGAAAGCAGGGTGATTAAACATGTCAAATATATGTAAAAAAAAAAATATATAGAAATTCTACCTCGATTTGATCCCCATCCCCCCCACCCCCCGGGCAAAATGAAAATTCCGAAACCTTACTGCACATCTACATGACATTACCAACCATCTCTTAAAAGATGATAAGGCTGCTGAGTAAAATGTAGAAGGAGTTCAGGGAAGAAGGGGCTTTTTGTATAAAAAAGCGTCATTTTTCGACCCCCATTTGATCCCCTGGGGCAAAATCAAAATTCCGAAACCTTACTGCACATCTACATGACACCACCAACCATCTCTCAAAAGATGATTAGGCTGCTGAGTAAAATATAGAAGGAGTTCAGGGAAGAAGGGGCTTTTTATATGAAAAACGTCATTTTTCGACCCCCATTTGATCCCCTGGGGCAAAATCAAAATTCCGAAACCTTACTGCACATCTACATGACACCACCAACCATCTCTCAAAAGATGATTAGGCTGCTGTGTAAAATGTAGAAGGAGTTCAGGGAAGAAGGGGCTTTTTGTATAAAAAACATCATTTTTCGACCCCCATTTGATCCCCTGGGGCAAAATCAAAATTCCGAAACCTTACTGCACATCTACATGACACCACCAACCATCTCTCAAAAGAGGATTAGGCTGCTGAGTAAAATGTAGAAGGAGTACAGGGAAGAAGGGGCTTTTTGTATAAAAAACGTCATTTTTCGACCCCCATTTGATCCCCCGGGGCAAAATCAAAATTCCGAAACCTTACTGCACATCTACATGACACCACCAACCATCTCTCAAAAGATGATTAGGCTGCTGAGTAAAATGTAGAAGGAGTTCAGGGAAGAAGGGGCTTTTTGTATAAAAAACGTCATTTTTCGACCCCCATTTGATCCCCCGGGGCAAAATCAAAATTCCGAAACCTTACTGCACATCTACATGACACCCCCAACCATCTCCCAAAGGATGATTAAGCTACTGTGAAAAATGTAGGAGGAGTTCAGGGAAGAAGGGGCTTTTTGTATAAAAAACGTCATTTTTTGACCCCCGTTTGATCCCCCGGGGCAAAATCAAAATTCCGAAACCTTACTGCACATCTACATGACACTCCCAACCATCTCCCAAAGGATGATTAAGCTACTGTGAAAAATGTAGGAGGAGTTCAGGGAAGAAAAGTGTGACAGACGGACGGACGGACGGACGGACGGACGGACGGACGGACATGAGTAACAACAATATACCCGAACTTTCTTTCGAAAGTGCGGGTATAATAATCAAAGCAACAATGGCTGGGAAGCATCTAAACATTTGTGGTAATGGAACTTCCACTAATCTCAGACAAATAAACAGGCTGTTGGGAAACATTACACATCATGTGACATCTTATAATCGATAAGATTGTTCATGACAGACAATGTAATGTAATATTTTGTACACAGCTTCACTTTCTGTGTCAGCAGCAGGGTTATAAAACAAGCCCATGTGAAAGCAATAGTACATTTGTCTTGTGGTGAAATCTTAAGTTTTCAGATCTCTGGCAACACACACAGAGTTAAGTGACGCTGCACATATCGTCTGACACAAACTTCATTTCTCCGTCCAGTAGGTTGTTGATGACGGACTTGGTGAGGTACCTCGAGGTCCCGTTTCTAACGTTAGGAGGTGTGTTGAAGAACTTTGTCATGTCGTCCTGTTTCTCGTGGCCCTCCGACTTACTGAGGTCTCGCTGAAACTCCTCAAAAGCTTCCGCAATGATCTGTTACAGGATAAATTATTTTAATATTAATTTCAAGCTTATAAGCCTTTAGCAATAATTTAATACAAAACCTTTAATTAAAAGTAATTTTTGAAATACAGGAATATTTTATATACCAACAGTAACCATGGTGACGTACCTTGTCCATGTTGACTGCCTGATCAAAGGTGGCCTCTGGGTTCCTCTCTAACATGGTGGACACAACCATAAATGTCTGAAAGCAAAATATCAACTTTTTAATGAGTAAATGAATATCTGAAATTCCTTGAGAACTAAACTTTATTCCTTTTAAAAGCATTCAACCTTTTCCAAGAGTTTTAACATTTTTCAAATGCAGTCAGTCTTGGTTAATAGAAGTATCTTACTAAAGGTTGTTTAGGATATAAGGAATGAAGTTATATGAGTAGACTCAATGACAACCTGTAAATGTGTTATATTTAGCGTGTACGAAATTTAGTGGAGAATGATTTTTAAAACAAGTTAGCGTAGATTTGATTTAGCGCATTTCTTGATGTTTTTATTCATGTATCAATATTTCAGGGGCCCATTTTACAAAAGGACTTACGACTTATGACTAAATTAAATTCTTCATATAACTTTTTAATAACATTATATTAAAAATCATATTAAACTTTTTAAAAGGAATGTGGTAAGATATTTTTACACAAACCATTTCAAGGAGAATGATTAATTTTGCAAAATTTTACAAACAAATGAAGTTTTTGGTCTTAGTCGTAAATTCTTTTGTAAAATGGGCCTCAGACATTTAGCGATGTTTTTGAATTAGTGAAGTATCTTTCCATCAGAAGCCCTAAAAAGAATACACTGCCAAATGTACCACAGTAATACGTTTACAGTATCTCTGACAATGACTCAATGTAATGTAATGCATTTACTTTATCTCTGACAATGACTCAATGTAATGTAATAAATTTAAAGTATCTCTGACAATGACTCAATGTTTAACAAGACTGATACAGTTCCTATTCCTCACCTCCACCATAATTTGTCTGTACGCGGGGTCCACTATCTTACTCAGCATTTGCTCCACCAGGAGGGAGAAATTCAGCTCGTACATTGTCATGTCTGACAGGGTCGGTTGCTGGAAAGGGAATACAGAGGTCAGAACACGGAAAAGGATTTAATAATGAAAGTATTTAACCAATAGAAGAAACACTAAAATTTGAGCAAAAGGAACATGATATTTTGACAATTTCAAAGTTAGTGTTCCAATTGTCGCTTTTATAATAACTATATATATTATCCTCAAAAATGCAGAGTACAGGTAAATGAAATTAATTTATCGTAAAGCTTAAGAAATTACAAACAAGTTTACTACCTGTGGGAGGAGATAACCTGCCACTTTGATTCCATACGGCGTTTTCTCTAAGATGGACCACACTCGGTCGTAGAAGTCTTTAGGGACCCTGTTGAGGGCCCCGTCCAGCTGTCTCTTCTGCAGGGGTGTTCTCATATCTGAGTCTACCATATTCCTCACAAGGACAGCGATAAGCATGCACTTGATGTCGTTAGGAGAAAGGTCATGGAGTTCAAGACCTTCTTCATCCAAATCCAGTTCAAATCTCATGGCACGAACAAACCAACTGCACAAACATAAAGTACAAACCAACTGTACAATTACAAAGTCCTCTATGTTAGTATTATGTGATTTAACGACTAAATTCTGAACTTAAATCATGTACATGTTGAACTTTTACATGATTGTAAATTCTCTTCATCCAAAGTTTGGTTGAAATTGGTTCTCAGACACTGGGTAATAACAAGAGGCCCATGGGCCACATCGCTCACCTGAACACCAAGGGTAGGACTAGTATAAAATGCCTTTTTATTGTAAAGTTTAAATCCAAAAGTAGTCCCATGACCAATCATGGATTTGCTATTTTTTAGAAAATGATTGAGAAGAAGATTTTTAAAGAATTTTCCTATATATTTCTATGTAAAACTTTGGTCGGCCATTTTGGCCCCGCCCTACTCCCCGGGGGTCATGATTTGAACAAAATTGAATCTACACTACCTGAACATGCTTCCATATAAATATGATGAATAATGGCTTTGTCATTCTTGAGAAGAAGATTTTTAAAGAATTTTCCTATATATCTCTATGTAAAACCTTGGTCGGCCATTTTGGCCCCGCCCTACCCCGGGGGTCATGATTTGAACAAACTTGAATCTACACTACCTGAGCAGGCTTCCATATATATATGATGAATTATGGCTTTGTCATTCTTGTGAAGAAGATTTTTAAAGAATTTTCCTATATATCTCTATGTAAAACTTTGGTCGGCCATTTTGGCCCCGCCCTACCCCCGGGGGTCATGATTTGAACAAACTTGAATCTACACTACCTGAGCATGCTTCCATATATATATGATGAATTATGGCTTTGTCATTCTTGAGAAGAAGATTTTTAAAGAATTTTCCTATATATTAATTTCTATGTAAAACCTTGGTCGGCCATTTTGGCCCCGCCCTACCCCCGGGGGGTCATGATTTGAACAAACTTGAATCTACACTACCTGAGCATGCTTCCATATAAATATGATGAATTATGGCTTTGTCATTCTTGAGAAGAAGATTTTTAAAGAATTTTCCTATATATTTCTATGTAAAACTTTGGTCAGCCATTTTGGCCCCGCCCTACCCCCGGGGGTCATGATTTGAACAAACTTGAATCTACACTACCTGAGCATGCTTCCATATAAATATGATGAATTATGGCTTTGTCATTCTTGAGAAGAAGATTTTTAAAGAATTCTCCTATATATTTCTATGTAAAACTTTGGTCGGCCATTTTGGCCCCGCCCTACCCCCGGGGGTCATGATTTGAACAAACTTGAATCTACACTACCTGAGCATGCTTCCATATATATATGATGAATTATGGCTTTGTCATTCTTGAGAAGAAGATTTTTAAAGAATTTTCCTATATATTTCTATGTAAAACTTTGGTCGGCCATTTTGGCCCCGCTCTACCCCCGGGGGTCATGATTTGAACAAAATTGAATCTACACTACCTGAACATGCTTCCATATATATATGATGAATTATGGCTTTGTCAATCTTGAGAAGAAGATTTTTAAAGAATTTTCCTATATATTTCTATGTAAAACCTTGGTCGGCCATTTTGGCCCCGCCCTACCCCCTGGGGTCATGATTTGAACAAACTTGAATCTACACTACATGAGCATGCTCCCATATAAATATGATGAATTATGGCTTTGTCATTCTTGAGAAGAAGATTTTTAAAGAATTTTCCTATATATTTCTATGTAAAATTTTGGTTGGCCATTTTGGCCCCGCCCTACCCCCGGGGGTCATGATTTGAACAAACTTGAATCTACACTACCTGAGGATGTTTCCCCATAAGTTTCATCTTTCCTGGCACAGTGGTTCTTGAGAAGAAGATTTTTAAAATATACCACTAAATTTTCATTAATTCCCAATTATCTCCCCTTGAATAAGGGCGTGGCCCTTCATTTGAACAAACTTGAATCCCTTCACCCAAGGATACTTTGTGGCAAGTTTGGTTGAAATTGGCCCAGCGGTTCTTGAGAAGAAGTCGAAAATGTGAAAAGTTTACAGACAGACGGACAGACAGACGGACGCCGGACAAAACGTGATCAGAAAAGCTCACTTGAGCCTTCGGCTCAGGTGAGCTAAAAAAAGATGCCTGAAACACTATCATCAATAGCTTACTTAATTTTACTAAGTTTAGTAGAAATTTTTGGATTTACAAGTAAAAGTTTTTTTTCACAATGTAATATGTACATATTGATTTTAGAATCCAGCTTTAGTTCTGATTTGATCGAAGTTTCTATCACCTGTAATATTCCTGTAACACCTTACCCTATTCTGATTTTGAGAATTCCGTCAAACAGATCCGGCGTGGTGGCGATCAACTTTCCGATTCCCAGGATCAGTTCCTGCTGTATCACAGCTTCCTGTATGTTGTATGGCAGACAGATCTTAAAGATGAGTTCCTGGAGGTAGCCGGGACTGACGGGTTTATCTAGCACCTCCTCCTCATGTCCGTACACCCCCACCGTCACCTACACAGGTAAATAAAAACATATTACACATACACCCCCAGTCACCTACACAGGTAAATAAAAACATACACTGTATATATCACACATACACCTCCACAGTCACCTACACAGGTAAATAAAAACATATTACACATACACCCCCCCAGTCACCTACACAGGTAAATAAAAACATATTACACATACACCCCCACAGTCACCTACACAGGTAAATAAAAACATATTACATGTACACATACACCCCCACAGTCACCTACACAGGTAAATAAAAACATATTACACATACACCCCCACAGTCACCTACACAGGTAAATAATAAACATACACCCCCCACAGTCACCTACTCAGGTAAATAAAAACATACACTGTATATATATCACACATACACCTCCACAGTCACCTACACAGGTAAATAAACACATACACTCACGGTACCAAGGTTGTCCCAAAAAGTCGTAGACAGGGAAAACAGTTTAGTTTCTCTTTGCTTAATTAAATTTCTTTCCTTGTTATAGCAAAAAGTAACATTTTATGATCATGCATTTCAAGTTTCATGATGATATCACATATCTATTAAGAAAATTATGTAAAAATAAAGAAAGAATGTAAGTGTCCACTGGCTCACGAAAGCAAGTGTAAATTACGTCTGTTATAACATCATGATCTCTTTGTCTGCTTCACACGCGTCTATTAACATTCAATATTTTTTAAAGTGATAGACCACTTTTGACTAAGGGACTTAAATTCACTACTGTCCGTTTGTTTGTTTGTTTTTTTTAAAGCAGATTCAAAGAAGGCTTTATTCGGTAATAACCAATATTTGCCCCCAAATCAAACTTTGATGGAGATATATTTAATTAAGTTCTTAAACAGGGGAGTATATGCTGACTTCAAAGCACTGAATATTTTCATAAGTTATTACGCCATATGTACGTAATGACGTCAAAAACATGACGTAAATTTCAGTTTTTTATGAATTTTACAGAAAAATGTACATATTTTGTCGATATTTTGAGTAAAAGTCACCGAGCGCATGTGTGTTCAGGATCAATATTTTGATATAATGTGTAGAATTATAATATCAATGAAATATGTCAATATTGTTCCTGAACAAACTTGCGCTCTATAAATTTTAAAGCTAAAATTGTTGAAATTTTGTCCATTTTGTCCTCTTTCTGAAAAAGGATATAAAATCAGACTAGTTTGTGACGTCATAAAAACAAAAATTGTGAATACACTGCTTTGACACTATAATATTTTCTGTTAATTTATATTTCTCATACAATTTATTGAATTCAGCACATTTCAGGAAGTCTTCAAGATTTGACTTTTGTGGGGGCAATTATATGCAATATACCGCATACAGTTCTTCCAGTCGAAATTTAGTCGAAAGATCGCCTTACAATGTAGGCAGCAGAGAATATGCATTGTTTAACGTCATTCGCAGTCCAGATTGTTCCCATATGTCTGCGTTTAACAAACAGTACTCTACTTCTTACATGCCGTAACAATTTTCAGTATAGAGGAAAAACTCTTATTGAATATCGTGCCAGTTAAGAATAACTTCTTTATTAAAATCTGGTGTGTAATGTCACTTCTGTACTCTTTTATCCCATCTCTGATGTATATAAACCATATCCAACACAATTTATTACATCTCCGTACGCCGGTTACGCATTTGACGATGTCATTTTCATTAAACTCAATTCCAACAATACTATGAAAATAATGACACCAATCCTCTGTTTCTAATGTTATTTATATGAAATTTTGACATATTATTAAGATTTTTATTCTAGTTTCAGTGATTTAAATTGGAGTTCAATATATTACATAGTACTAAAGAAATAAAAGCAAATGTTATCGTTATATGCGTAAATTATTCCGAATTTTGTTCATGCACCGACTGGCCTTATCGGCCTTCATATAAATCGTCCTAATTTAATTAATATGAAAGATTTATTTTTAGGAATTCACAGTTTTAAAGAAAATTGGATATATTATGTCTATGCAAAATTTGATTGGCATTGGATGCATGTTGAGAAAGTTATAAACATTGTCTACAACTTTTTGGGACAACCCTTGTATATATCACACATACACTCCCACAGTCAACTACACAGGTAAATAATAAACATATATACACCCCCCACAGTCACCTACACAGGTAAATAAAAACATACACGGTATACCGGTATATCACATATACACCCCCACAGTCACCTACACAGGTAAATAAATACATACACTGTACCGTAAATCTGGAAATTTTTACGTCCATTTATTTTTGCGAATTTTTATCAAAAAGGTGTTGATTAATTTTTACGCTTCAAAATTTTGCAAATTGTCACTGGCGCTAAAAATAAATATCACTGAAGATTTTCATAGCAGTTTATGTTTCAAATTAATATGCACAGTTAGAATACCACCAATATACTCGCAACATGGCAAGAAATTGAAGAATTGCTCCGAAACAATTTTGAAGATAAAAATACAAAAGGATTTGCACTGAAAATTTCTAAATTAATTATAACAAACCTTTTAGAGGTTTTGTATGCCTTTTAACCTAAAATATAATCCAAACAAGAGATGTTTGTAAAACACTTATGCCCCCCTCCCCCCAAATTGGAATTTTTCTAAGTCCAAAAGGGTATAACTCTGTCTAAAATGGTGCAATCCTACCCAAAACATTTTTTTTACCTAGATATTTAGCTGAAATATCTGTATACTAAATTTCATTTCAATATGTGCAACCTCTGCAAAGAAAATGTATGGAAACCGCAATTAAGTGGAATTTTTCTAAATCCAAGGGGCATAACTCTAACAAAGAGAGTGTGATCGTACCCAAAACAGAACTTGACCTAGATATTTATCTGATATATCTGTATACTAAATTTCATTTCAATATGTGCAACCTCTGCAAAGAAAATGAACGGAAACTGCAAATAAGTGGAATTTTTCAAAGTCCAAGGGGCATAACTCTAACAAAAAGAATGCGATCGTACCCAAAACAGAACTTGACCTAGATATTTATCTGATATATCTGTATACTAAATTTCATTTCAATATGTGCAACCTCTGCAAAGAAAATGAACGGAAACTGCAAATAAATGGAATTTTTCTAAGTCCAAGGGGCATAACTCTGTCAAAAATGGTGGGATCGTACCCAAAACAGAACTTGACCTAGATATTTACCTGATAAACCTGTATACCAAATTTCATTTCAGTACGTGCAACGGTTGTGAAGAAAATGAACGGAAACTAAATGGACCGACAGACCGACAGACAGACCGACCGACAGACCGACGGACAGCAGCAAAGCAATATGCCCTCCCTTCTTCGAAGGGGGGCATAATAAAGACAAAAATATAATTTTCTCAACGTTTGTTTTTTTTTCTCACCTAAGATTTACATGCCGTGTTTATATTTGGAACTCTCTCGTAAATGCACTGAGTTTGAGTTATCGCCCTTGTTGATACATGGTTAGATAAAATAACTCAATGCTTGTCAAACCATCAGACGATATTGCATATAATGAAGGTAATTTACACGCGCGGGTAATTAACTTGTAGTTACAGTTGTATATTTCCATTTCTAGTTTTTTTCTTTGTGATAACTCTTTGAAAGTTGTCGGAGTTTATTTCTTAATTCTGCCAGAATGTAAATTAGGCAGGTCGATAGGTCAAGAGCTAAGGAGGCCTAATATGCATGCAAATCTCGTGCGCATCTGTCTCTGTGTCTGGCGCTAAGGAGGCCAAAATATGCATGTAACTCTCGTGTGGCTGCCTATGTGTTTGACGTCAGTGGGCGAGGACTATTGATAGTGGCATGGAAGTCCTCGTGTAATTTAAGTCTACGTGTACATTTTTAAAGTCTTAATCTACAATTTTATTTCACAATGAAATGGAAATATAAGGAATCACTGTCTAGTTTAGTTTAGTATGCCAGGGACATCAATGATAGTGGGAAACATGGGATAATTTATGCATAACGGGCTTCGCCCGTTATGCAAATTATCCCATGTTTCCCACTATTGTTGATGCCCTGGCATACTATACTAACTAGACAGTGATTCCTTAAATAAACAGGTTTCTTTTTAATAATGACCATTGCTTACTGACACCTATTCACTGACTTAAAAATAGACACAACTTTCAGAAAAAAATTTCTTTACATGTTGATTCATTTTTAAGAAAAATATTTTTGTGAATGCAATGCACGCGAAAATTTGCTAAAAATTTATCTACAGTAAAAAATTCCAGATTTACGGTATATATCACATATACACCCCCACAGTAACCTACACAGGTAAATAAACATATCACACATATACCCCCACAATGACCTAGCAGTACACAAGAAGTACACACATGTATTACAATTCTGTACACCCCCACACAGTCACCTACACACCAAAAATATGCATTTATATTACATAGTAATAATATATGACCCTAATTTCAGAGCTGGACAGGAGTATTATTACCTATTTATAAGTAGATTAACCTGCTCATGATGGTTAAACTTGTTCATGGTAGCATTACTTGTTCATGGTTGGTTTAGTTGCTCATACTTAGATTACTTGGCCTGATTGAATTACCTTTTGTGTTTGGATTGCTTGTTCATGCTTGCATGATTTGTTAATGGTTTAGTTGCTTGTGTTTGGTTGGATGACCAGTTCATAGTTATATTACCTGTTCATGGTTGGATTACATATGCCTCATTCCCTGTTCATGGTGGAATTACATATGCCTCATTCATTGTTCATGGTTGGATTACATATGCCTCATCCTCTGTTCATGGTTGGATTACATATGCCTCATTACCTGTTCATGGTTGGATTACATATGCCTCATTACCTTTTCATCATACATGGTTGGATTACTTATGCCCGACTAAATTACCTGTTCATGGTTGGATTACATATGCCTCATTCCCTGTTCATGGTTGGATTACATATGCCTCATTATCTGTTTTATCATTGCATAACCTGTTCATGGAAGGATAACTTTACCTGTTCAATGGATTAAAACTGTTGGATTGGATTACCTATTTATGGTTGGCTGACCTTCATCTGATTACCTGTTTTTCCCTGACCAGTATAGTGGTCATTGATTACTGTTTTCCCCTGACCAGTATAGTGGTCACTGATTACCTGTTTTCCCCTGACCAGTATAGTGGTCATTGATTACCTGTTTTCCCCTGACCAATATAGTGGTCACTGATTACCTGTTTTCCCCTGACCAGTATAGTGGTCACTGATTACCTGTTTTCCCCTGACCAATATAGTGGTCACTGATTGCTTGTTTTCTCCTGACCAGTATAGTGGTGACTGTTTACCTGTTTTCCCCTGACCAATATAGTGGTCACTGATTACCTGTTTTCCCCTGACCAGTATAGTGGTGTATGATTACATGTTTTCCCCTGACCAGTGTAGTTGTAATAACCTGTTTTCCCCTGACCAGTATAGTGGTGTGTAATTACCTGTTTTCCCCTGACCAGTATAGTGGTGACTATTTACCTGTTTTCCCCTGACCAGTATAGTGGTCATTGATTACCTGTTTTCCCCTGACCAATATAGTAGTCACTGATTACCTGTTTTCTCCTGACCAGTATAGCGGGTCACTGATTACCTGTTTTCCCCTGACCAGTATAGTAGTCACTGATTTCCTGTTTTCCCCTGACCAGTATACTGGTCATTGATTACTGTTTTCCCCTGACCAGTATAGTGGTCACTGATTACCTGTTTTCCCCTGACCAGTATAGTGGTCATTGATTAACTGTTTTCCCCTGAACAGTATAGTGGTGACTGATTACCTGTTTTCCCCTGACCAGTATATTGGTAACTATTTACCTGTTTTCTCCTGACCAGTATAGTGGTCATTGATTACTGTTTTCCCCTGACCAGTATAGTGGTCATTGATTACTGTTTTCCCCTGACCAGTGTAATGGTCACTGATTACCTGTTTTCCCCTGACCAGTATAATGGTCACTGATTACCTGTTTTCCCCTGACCGGTATAGCGGTAACTATTTACCTGTTTTCCCCTGACCAGTATAGTGGTCACTGATTACCTGTTTTCCCCTGACCAGTATAGTGGTCACTGATTACCTGTTTTCCCCTGACCAGTATAGTGGTCACTGATTACCTGTTTTCCCCTGACCAGTATAGTGGTCACTGATTACCTGTTTTCCCCTGACCAGTATAGTGGTGACTGATGGGGCCAGGCTGTCCACAGTTTTACGTAGCAGAGCGGACTGGAGACGGACTACGGACCACTCCTTGTACAGTCCTGCCTGATGGATCAGATGCTCCATTTTCGAGGTGATGGACTCTCCCTCAATCCAGAAGTTTGCCCCCTCCCTCTGGAACAAAACCTTAAGGATCTGACTCTGGGAAATGATTCCATCTGTGGATTTCAACATGTTGATCAAATCCCAATTGGCTTTCCTTACGAGATCCTAAAAATAAAATTGATAT
>NW_026924346.1:0-23559 GCF_032062105.1 Saccostrea cuccullata
GTTCCAAATCCGCTACCGCTTCTCAAGCATCTAACATCCCATTCGGGGTCACATCAGAGCGACCTTTTGATTATGAATACATGTACTGTACTAGTAAACACAAACACTTTGGCTATGTAGATTCAAGCCTCGGTAAACAATTCTCAAATTGATTCCACGGCTACATACCGGTATCGTCATTATTGATACTGTCTTACGTTGAATTAAAGTAATTTTGGAATAAATTTCATGCATAGTCTGCAGTCTGGCATCTGAACGTGAATAATGCAAACGAAAGAGCGCAAACTATACAAGATAGCCCACACGTCATACATGTACATAACACAGCTTTTGCAATGCATATTTTGTTTACTACAAAACTCCTCGGGTGTTTTGGTTCGGTGGTGAAAACAAGAAACCCATCTGAACTATAAGCCAAGATTTCGGAGGAACCATTTTCTTTGGCTAATCGAAGATTCACTCTTACATGACCCCAAATAGGATGTTTTTAGATGTTTGAGAAGCAGAAGCGGATTCGGAACATCTGATTTTAATTAGATTGTATCCATCTGTGACATCAGTTTGGAATGTTATTGGTTTTACTATTAAGTAAAGTATTACAAAAACAGAATGTCTGGGTTTTTTTCTCTGATGGCATTGGAAAAAGATATGTATACTTAAATATCATTTCATGCACTTTTTTCGGTACATATTAGATGAAAGCATGCTAACCGCTTTTCAGTACTTTCAGTACTTTGATGTATATTTATGATAATATGTTTAAAATAACAAGATGCAAATGCACAAATGTGAATTTAATGTGAAAACACTTCGTTTCACGTATTCAACACACGAAAGTAAGATTTTTTTTTTCTATTCAATATGAAAAAAAATAAATGTCTTGTCCCAATGCATCACAAAGATGCCGTTAGTCAAAATTAAATAGCGGTAATCTGGCCCTGATTCTGAAAGTCATCACCTTCAACAAAATCTCTTTCCAAAAGGAAGTAATTATCTGCGGTATATCCTTGTGGGACACTTTCATTCGGCATTCCATTGATTTCAACAAAGTCTTTCTGTAGAAGAAAATAATTTTCACCTCTCGCCGTACTCTCGTGCACTCCGAAGTTTTCTTCAGCTCTGTAACTTTGAACCACACCACTGTTGGTGTATTCCCTTGGCGGTACTTCTTCAGTCGGTGGGGGATAGTAAGCTGTAGATTCCTGATGACTGAATTGTACAAAACCCATGGATTCCATGGGTATATCGTTTTCAGCATAATGTGTATTCTGCTGAGGGGTATAAACTTCGGAGGTCGTGCTCTGCCATCGTTTTTTCATAGTGTTCTGTAGACAGAAAAAAAGTATTGTGAATCTTGTGTTTTCTTTGTGATCTACTACTCACGTATTATAAAGTACATATACCAAGCACACAAGCAAGTTTATATTGTTGATTCTTTAGAGATATTTCCTGTTATACATATAAGTTTCTATTTCTTTACGAAATCAATTTGCTTTACCAGTTTTGATACACAAGGATATAGAGCATATAGAATCTCTAATACGAGGTCCATTATTGACAAATTGATGAAATAAGAAAATCAGCAGTCTCGGTTAAAGTCATCATCTGGTAAGTTATATGGTCGATAGAATGACCTTGTCAGCATATACAATTTATCATTGAGTCAAATGCTGACTGACGTTTTTCATACTAATTGTTAGTTAATTATTTATACACTGAATTGACGACGGATTTCCCGTTATTTCCCGATCATGACAAGGAGCACATGGCGGGTGTGACCTGTCGGCAGGGAATGCTCACTCCTCCATGGCACCACCTCTGATGTTTTGGAGATCCGTGTTTCCTCGGCTTCTGTTTTGTATTGTTTTATTGAATTCTAATCTTGAATACTGTTCGTTATCTCAATATGTTTCATTTATTCTCAAAATAAGAATTGACAATTTTCTACCGATCATTCCATGTCCTAATATTTTGAGTATTAAGTCAATAATTACGCACGGCGTCATTAATATACTTTTGCAGCAGACTGTCCATTTCTTCCTGTGTACGTCCATTAGTAATCACTCCATTATTTGAAGTGCTGCTTATTCTAAAAGAAAGGAAACATTATCAAATACATTGAATAAAGTAATAGAGAACCTGAAAAACTGATGTCATATTTTAAATTTCTTTCCTATAAACAAAAATTAACAATATAGAATTTTCACCACTCTATTAGTTATCCAAAAGTATGGGTTCATGAGGAAAGCACATTTATTTTTACCAATATCATATCTACAACACAAGTCTACAACCTTATATTTTTAGTTCTTTCGCTTGTTTTTCTTAATAGATTCACTAGCAATATACTTTATTCGATGAATTTTAGGTGGAAAGTTTTCCGATGACCCTAAAGCCCAACTTGTATTTATTTTTTTCTTCTATTCTTGATGCCTTTTCACGGTTCCTTGTACTGTACCTAATATGTGAGACTGTAGAATTTATCAAATTGTTGTACTTTTCATAACCATTTCTCATGTTGTAGCTGCTCTATTGTAGTAGAATATACTCCATCTTTGACAAATAATATATTATACTTTTGTATCATTCCTTATCTCCATATATCGAATTCCGCATTAAGAAATTATAAATGAAACGCATATGCATTAGAAAAAATACTTATTTCATTTTAAACTCATACCTTAAAAAATCATATGACTTTTTCTAATAACTTACTCTGTATCCTTTTTTCTTTTACACTTGGATACGATCAACATTAAGATTATCCCCAAAAGAAAGCCCCCTGTTCCTATCCCAGTCTTGATGAAAAGCTCTTGATTTTCTAAAAACCAAATAAAAAAAATCTATTTTCTTAAATCAAATTTGATTACCCAAAGCTGGAGCTATTAAAAATTATCTTGTATTATTAAAACAAATCAAATATTTTTGCTTTATTAAATTTTAACAAGCATTTCAAATGTTTTGTCATGTGTTCCTCTTTAAGATTTCAAATATAAATCATGCACTACATTCATACCTGCAAAAAAAATTTCAAATGTGTCCAAGAAACTTGAAGCGGTTGTACTTCCTGTCCATAAAAAAGTATATCCAAGAAAAAATTAGTTCTCTTCGAAAAAGGGCTAAATTCTTTAAGATAATTCTTTTTAAAATCTATAAGCTATCGGATGAAATAGATTTTTGACACTATAGAAGGTTTTTTCACTCAAAACACGAAGATCGAAATATGCATGCAGAGTTAACAAATTTGATTTTTAAATACAATTATAGGTGAAGAATCCTTTTCTAAACTTTGTGTAACTTTTTTTATATGATGATTCTAGATCTATTACAGTTTGTCAGGTCACACCTCGTTAGAACCCATTATCAACGTCTATTGGCATGCAGCTGAGATAAGAAGGTTAAGGTAATAAAAAGTTAATTCTACGTTTAACGTCACCCGCGTGCGTAGGTTTCGGAGAAATTGGCAAATAGAAAAAAATAAACAAATCCACATTTTTAAAGTTATTGTCAGGATTTGCTTTTACTTCTAGCACACAAAAGAACTTATACATTCCATAGAAATAGAAATATTAAAACCCTTTGTGAGTATAATCCATCATCTACAGTGACAGGTTTACTGAACATGGTGAGTAAACAAAAAAGCCTACATGATTACAAATATTGACAGTATTATAATACATGTAGATGATTAAATATTCAATTGTTTGAAGATTTTGTTTGCTTTATTTTTTACTCCCCCTCGTAGGATTTGGGGTTTATAGGTGACGTAAATACATAATTAATTTCGGCTGGCCTAATTAGAGAAGTGGAAATTTGACGTTTAAATTTAATGAAAAATCCAAGTTCACTTTCATAAACTCGCGATAATAAATTTGTGACATACCATCTGCATAATGCATGGATATAATGTTTTTTCCGCAAAACCTGATAACCTTACCGTGTGTTGATTGTATTGTAGTTTCCTTCATTGTAGTTCTGTGAGGACTTTCTGAAAATGCAAAATAAAATAAACCGCTTAATATGTCTCGTTGCTCGTTGGAAACGTTGCTTTATTCGATAATCTTGTGATGTATATTCAAAATCTTGTGATCTATGTTCAAAATCTTGTTATACCCGCACTTTCTAAAGAAAGTTCGGGTATATTGTTGTTACTCATGTCCGTCCGTCCGTCTGTCACACTTTTCTTCCCTGAACTCCTCTTACATTTTACACAGTAGCTTAATCATCTTTTGGGAGATGGTTGGTGGTGTCATGTAGATGTGCAGTAAGGTTTCGGAATTTTGATTTTGCCCAAGGGGGTCAAATGGGGGTCGAAAAATGACGTTTTTTATGCAAAAAGCCCCGTCTTCCCTGAACTCCTTTTACATTTTACTCAGCAGCCTAATCACCTTTTGGGGGATGATTGGTGGTGTCATGTAGATGTGCAGTAAGGTTTCGGAATTTTGATTTTGCCCCGGGGGGTCAAATGGGGGTCGAAAAATGACGTTTTTTATGCAAAAAATCCCGTCTTCCCTGAACTCCTGTTACATTTTACTCAGCAGCGTAATCACCTTTTGGGGGATGGTTGGTGGTGTCATGTAGATGTGCAGTAAGGTTTCGGAATTTTGATTTTGCCCAAGGGGGTCAAATGGGGGTCGAAAAATGATGTTTTTTATGCAAAAAGCCCCGTCTTCCCTGATCTCCTTCTACATTTTACACAGTAGCCTAATCATCTTTTGGGAGATCTTTGGTGGTGTCAGGTAGATGTGCAGTAAGGTTTCGGAATTTTGATTTTGCCCCGGGGGGTCAAATGGGGGTCGAAAAATGACGTTTTTTTATGCAAAAAGCCCCGTCTTCCCTGATCTCCTCTTACATTTTACTCAGCAGCCTAATCACCTTTTGGGAGATGGTTGGTGGTGTCATGTAGATTTGCAGTTAGGTTTTGGAATTCTGATTTTGCCCCTGGGGGTCAAATGGGGGTGAAAAATTATGTTTTTTATGCAAAAAGCCCCGTCTTCCCTGATCTCCTCTTACATTTTACTCAGCAGCCTAATCATCTTTTGGGAGATGGTTAGTCGGGTCATGTAGATGTGCAGTAAGGTTTCGGAATTTTGATTTTGCCCCGGGGGGTCAAATGTGGGTCGAAAAATGACGTTTTTTATGCAAAAAGCCCCGTCTTCCCTGAACTCCTCTTACATTTTACTCAACAGCCTAATCATCTTTTGGGAGATGGTTGGTGGGGTCATGTAGATGTGCAGTAAGGTTTTGATATTTTGATTTTGCCCCGGGGGGTCAAATGGGGGTCGAAAAATGATGTTTTTTTATGCAAAAAGCCCCGTTTTCTCTGAACTCCTCTTACATTTTACTCAGCAGCCTAATCACCTTTTGGAAGATGGTTGGTGGTGTCATGTAGATGTGCAGTAAGGTTTCGGAATTTTGATTTTGCCCCAGGGGGTCAAATAGGGTTCAAAAAATGACGTTTTTATGCAAAAAGCCCCGTCTTCCCTGAAATTCTCCTACATTTTATACAGTAGCCTAATCATCTTTTGGGAGATGGTTGGTGGTGTCATGTAGATGTGCAGTAAGTTTTCGTAATTTTGACTTTTTCCCCGGGGGTCAAATGGGGGTGGAAAAATGACGTTTTTTGTGCAAAAAGTCCTGTCTTTCCTGAAGTCCTCCTTAATGTTACTCAGAAGCCTAATCATCTTTTAGGAGAGTTAAATATTTTGAAAATTATGTAAAACATCAACGTTAAAGAGTAAAAAAACATTGCATGCTGGGAAACACCTTGAATTTTTAAGAGTAATTAATGTACATGTCAAATGTGAGAGTCATATCTCATCTCAATCAAAAGTTATAGGCAAATGCAACATTTTTGAAAAGTAGGTTAGGCTTCAAGGTCAAGGTCACAGAGTAAAAGTCATGATTCATTTGGAAAGATCTTATCACAAGTAATAATATACATGCATTATAATATGAATGCCCTAACTTTTCTCTTTCAAAATGATGAATTTATAACAATTTAATTTTTTTGCAAGTAGGTCAAGCTTCTAGGTCATATGTAAAAAAAAACCATGCCATTCTCACAGGTAAATACTAGTACATAAGTTTAATATGAATGCCTTGTCTCTTCTCATTCAGTAGATATGACCGTGATGACCAAGGTTAATTTTATTCAGACAGAAGGACAGTCTGACATACAAATGTACATATTTCTATATGAATTGCATGGGTAAAATTGGACCAGTGGTTCTAGAGAAGTTAAAAATGTAAAAAGTTTTCAGACAAACAGATGGACGACATGTCACGACAGACGTTATATGATAAGGAAACCAGAAAAGCTCAGATGAGTGTTTTGAAAGGATTACAATATGGTTGCAGTATTTGAAAAGCTGTTTTTTCATGCAGAGATATGCATGACCAACATATTCATGTTTTATATTTTCTTTAGTAATTTGTTTGTTTGTTGTGAATACATCTCTCTCGGGAATTTTTCCCTCATATGGAGACACCACCAAATAATAATGAAGACAAGATGTGTTTGTGAAACACTGATGTCCCTGTATGGAAGCCTATGGCGAAGGTTGAAGTTTCTCAAATATATGTCAAACTCAAAGGTCAAGGTCAAAGGGTTCAAATTGTTGGTATCAGAAAAAAGTCTTGTCACAAGGAATGCACATGTGAAATAAGTAATCCCTAGTACTTCCTGTTCAAAAGTTAATTGCCAAGGTTATATAATTTTTTAAGTGGTTCAAACTCTACGGTCAAGGTCAAACATATTTATACCTGTTGACAGTTCACAATGAATACACATGTTAAGCATGAAAGCCCTAGCACCTACTGATCAAAATTTAGGCCAAGTTTAAAGTTGGGTATTTTTCTTGTAAAAATGTGTATTCTAGGTCAAGTGATCAGAGGTAAAAATTAATGTTACCCAAATAAAAGGTCTTAATTGTCACAAGAAATAAACCTATAAAATGTGGAAGCCATTTGTATAGCCCATCCCACTTAAAACTTATGGGCAAGGTTATAATTTCTGCAGACAAATAGACAGACATAATATAAACACAAGAAACAAAATATGTAGTATGTACATAATTAGTCAAATGGAAAAAAATATACTATTTAATTGGAATCACAAAATAGATTGTTATTTCAGGGATAGGGAGTGGGTAGGGAGATTGGACCCCCCCCCCCCCTGGAATTTCCTTTGTTATTTAAACAAGACTATATACTGAAGCAAATAAAAAATGACTTTGGACATCCTCCCCCTAACTTAGAAAACATTGACCCCACTATCATTGTTTTTATTTTGTTTATTTGTTTTCAGTTTATGAGTTTTTTTTCTCCTGCTTGTCAGGAAATTCTAGGCATGAATTTTTTGACTGAGATGTGAACCCCCCTCCCTACTCCCGAAAAAAAATTCTGGATCCGCACCAGCATTGGCAGTAACTGAATGTCACATCGACAAGGGGAGATTACTTCACAATATGAAATTCGTCTAGTGTGGCATGCGATGATCTTTGACCCTTTTTGAACTTTAACCTAATCGTTTGGGTTTATTTTACCCCCCACTATACTTAAACTTGTACTTACCGACCTCCATAGGTCTTGTAAACTTCATGAAATATAAATCCAATTTATATAACACAAAATGAATTAATCCAATGCACACCATTCTGCAGCATGTTATAATGCTATTCCATTCGGAAAACCTTCGTGCCGTCGATTCCGTCACCTTATCAGATGAAGTGGGAATCGGCCGAGGTGTACCGAATGGAGTTTAATCTAAAAATATGATAATGGGTGACGCAACGTGATGTGATGTAGAATTTACATGTCAAGAACAAATTTTAAATTAATTCATAACAAACAATGTTTTAACAAAACTGTTCCATCTAGCCTATTCCAAAAAGTATGTACTGTGTGATTGTGGTGTCGAGGGGGGGGGGGGGGATTAGTAAATTTAAAAAGGTCCTATTATGAGCAAAACATTTATAAAAATCTAATTTACATCATTAATAGAATTCAAACTGGTATATAATGAATTAAGCATGTAAAATGAATATAAGAGGTTCTGAGTTATAGGTCACAGGGATAAATTCATACTCAATTTGATGAATACATGTAAATTACAGGCATGTAGCAACCGGGGGGGGGGGGGGAGGGGGGGCTGCCTCCCCCTTTTTTCCCCAATATTACCTTTACTACAGAAAATGTTCATTGAAAGGATGGTCCCCCCCCCCACTTTTTACCACAGTATATACATAGCAAGGAAATATGGGAAACAAATTGGAAGTGAAAGTAATTTTGCCTTGAAAAAAAGGGGGCCCCCCCCCCCCCCCCCCCCATTTCATTTTTTTTCCTTGTTAATTTTTTTAGGTAAGTAAAAAAAAATTCTCTCAGGTTGCCCCCCCCCCCCCCACTTTCAAAAACGATGCTACGTGCCTGAATTATATAGAATTATTTTGACTTTTTCCTTGGTAAGCCGCCAGTAGGATTGTGTACATGTATTTAAAGGCAAACACCTTAGTGCGGGTATTACTGTCTCATGACAGCATCTAGTAATATATTATGCAAAATCTCGTGATGTATATTCAAAATCTTGTGATGTATATTCAAAATCATGCGATGTATATTCAAAATCTTGATGTAAATGCAATATCTTGTAATGTCTGTTCAAAATCTTGTGCTGTATGTTTTATACTCTTGTGATGTATGTTCTATAAACTTCTGATGTATATGTAATATCTTTTGATGTGTACTCAAAATCTTGTGATGTATCTTCTAAAATCTTGTGATGTATGTGCAATATCTTGTGATGCATGTTCACAATCGTGTGATGTATCTTCTATAATCTTGTAATGTATGTGCAATATCTTGTGATGTATATTCAAAATCTTGTGATGCATATTCTATAATCCTGTGATGTATGTTTAATATCTTGTGATGTATGTTAAATATCTAATAGGTCTTATTATTATTATAGAGCATGGCCAATATCCATATTATCTGGATACTCTAAAGGCATTTTCTTAAGTATTTGGGCTTTTGAAAAATTCTTTGTTAATTTTGCCTAGTATTATATTTCAGTCATGATTAATTTTACTGACATGTCAAGATGATTATCTTTAGTTTCCCTAGCTGTTTGATTTTCAGTTTTAAGTGTTTTATTTGTAAATGTTCGAGTGTACATCTGTAAATCACCAGAAAGGAACACTCATATTATCTTCAAGATTAATCCTGAAAGAAATTCATACACATTTCAATTTTTTTTTTTTTTTTTTTGGCATTACATAGATTGAATTTAGGGTCATTGTTGATACTATGTGACCAACGTGTTCAATGATGTATGACATTGAAAGGTATACCAAAATAACATGTATTGATTTTCTGCCCAAAGGCGACTGGAACCCCGGGTGTTGATACCATTTTATACACATTAATCGGCCAGGTAAACACAAGCAAAAAATAAATAAATATATAAATCACAATTTCCGGTATTTTCAACTGTTTATTTGTATAATAAATATACTCTTTAAATAACTTGTTTATAAATTAAAAACTAATTCATTACTACATTCCCAAATAATTGTTTACATTATTCATGTTACGGAAGAATGGGAGCATTTCATTTCAAGGTCATTTTATTAATTGTTAGGTTTTATTTGCGGGTTGCATGGAATACTCCTTTTTTAGCGTGGTACTTGTAAAACATGTAGCTTTTCAATTAAAAACTCATATCTAACTTAAATGTAATGATTTTTTTAAATAGTGCCAATGCAAATTTTGAGTAAATAATTTTACATTAAAAAATAAATTAGGCCTACATGTAGATATTTTTTCTCATCAAGCTGTAGTTTATTTTTCGGGAAAAAAACCTACTCCTAACATCCTTATCTAACAATTTATTTTAAACTACGTTTGTGTAAATATACAGTTCCTGAAAATATTAATTAACTATAATAATCTTCACTTATTATAAGATTGTATGAAATCCTTGCATTTTTATAATAGTTTAAACTACTCTCTGCTGCAAGTAAACAAAACAACAGGGAGCCTGCAAATTCAAAATACACAAGAAGGCAGAACTATCATATTTGTGACAGATTAGGTTTATTTACGTTTTCATAATTATTACATTTCGATCCCGATGTAAATTGTCCACGTTTTATTTGGAAACGCCCACTTTTATCTTTCGACCAATAAGGTTTTTGACAGTTTCTTTTGTTCCTTTTTCATATATAAAGCTATGCAACTATTAGATCGGGGAGGGAGACAGCTGGTTTCGCTAGCTAAACTCTTCATATACTGGAATCGTCCCTTGTTCGTCTGTCTTAATTAAATTATATTACTACTTAGGTTAGACTATATTTGGGTTAAGTTAGGCCATATTTGGGTTTGGGAATTAAGGTCTTCATATTGTGTACTATTATAACGTACTGTAAGATTGGTAATAAATTGTAAAGTCTTGTTAATCTTATTTTCTTTTATAGTTCATTACAATTTACAAATATTTCCAAGGTATAATCTAATGTAGAGGTCTTATATTCAGAAAGTCGTCTCAAAACAAAAAATAAACACAACGCGAAGTACAGGCTATATGAACACCAGACCTGCTACATTTTATTCAAAATCTTTTTCAAACATGAGTGAACAAAGCAGTCCCAGAAAACAGTCCCAGGGACAGCTGGGGCTGCTGGGTCTACTTTCTAGAGCAATCACAGAGCAATCCCACAGCAGTTCCAGAGCAGTCACACAGCGGTCCCAAAGCAGTCGTTGGGACTGCATTGGTGTCAGGTTGAGTCTGGTTGGTACTGTATGTTTTATAATTTTGTGATGTGTGTGCAATATTTTGTGATGTATATGCAAAATCTTGTTATGTACATGCAAAATCTTGTTATGTATGTTCTCTAATCTTGTGATGTATATTCGATAATTGTGTGATGTATATTCAATAAACTTGTGATGTATGTGCAAAAATGGCATTGTGGTTAATATGACGCAATAATGTTCTAGTAGACTAAGGACAATTTTCATTGGTTGGAAATAATGGTGATGCATATGTAGATCAATTGGAATTTGATACAAAGAAAAGAGACATTAGATATGGATTATGTATGCAGATATATTAAGGAAGATGTAAATTAATATATCGAGTGAAGTCCTCAAAGCACCGGCTATTCTTTCACAGCGTTCTGGTCTAGTCTACTTTCACTTTTTAAACCCTTGAAAAAAGCCCTTACTAAGGTTATCGAAATAAATTAAATATTACCCACAATGCAAAGATTGCATATTAATTACTGGATTTATAGAGCATACATTACAAGATTATAAAACATACATAACAAGATTAACGAATATACATCACAATATTATATAACATACCCCACAAGATTTTGCATATACATCACAAGGTTTTGAATATACATAACAAGATATTGCACATACATCACAAATTAATAGAACATACATCACAAGATTATCGAATATACATCACAAGATTTTGAATATACATCTAAAGATATTGCACATATATGTACATCACAAGTTAATAGAACATACATAACAAGATTATCGAATATTCATTACAAGATTTTGAATATGCATCACACGATATTGCACATACATCACAAGTTAATAGAATATACATCACAAGTTAATAGAATACACATCACAAGATTATAGAACATACAACACAAGATTTCGAATATGTATAACAAGATTTTTGTACATCATTAGATTTTGCATAAATTATACATCACAAGATTTTGCATATACATCACAAGATTTTGAATATACATCACAAGATTTTGAATATACACCACAATTTTTTAGAACATTTATTACAAGATCTTGAACGTACTTAACAAGATTTTGAATATACATCACAAGGTTTTGAATATACATCACAAGTTTTGAATATACATCACAAGTTTTGAGTATACATCACAAGATTGTCGAATAAAGCAACGTTTTACATAGGTTACATGTAAGACTTATGTAGAGGTTACTTAATAATGTTGAAATATTCCTTGATTCAAGGCAGTTATAAAACTTCGTACCTGTAAATGTACTTGTACTACTGCTACTCATTTTGTTTCTTCAAAAGATAACCTCAGTTAGAAGGATTGGATGACCGGGACCTTGGATTGAAAAAAAAAAACAAACGTTATAAAATTATCATTCCATTTAAAAAGAAATAAGAGGAAAGTAATTAAAAAGTACTTCGAAATTGCCAATCTCTTGTTCACATTCCACGCCGTAAATAATGAACAACTTTTTCCTATGTTATTTACAAAATCTGATCTTTATAATGAAGCTGGAGAATTGAAAATACAAAACATTTAACCGATACATCAATTGTTTTTCTTATATACTTGCTAAATATTTTATGGAAAATCAATTTCCGCCGTAGAATGGTTAGACCAGCATTTTATGAAACTAAAATAAAGTACATGTAATGACGTGTCACATATCTGATCGGAATCTCCAATGGAAGTTCTGCATCTTGAAGTTAAATCTATGACCGGTAAATCTTAATTTGATGTTGCAGCAAATTAATCTTCAAATGAATCGAATCCCTTTGAAAATGAGTTCAGAAATATGGCCTTTTTATTTATTACAAGATAATTTATTACAAAATTAGATTTTTGATCTGATTCATTCACAAAATTAAAAAGTGTAGGATTTATTTGACTTTCACGGTACATTGTATTATCAATGTATATACACCGTATAATGGTCATTCATCTTTATTAAACCCATTTGTCATTAAAAAATATTTCATCGAAAAAGAACTAAGTAACTTCATTCGTTTTGTTGAAAAATAAAGAGAAACTAGCTCTGTCATTAAATGCGTAAAAATTATATTCACTGCATAAATACGATATGTTGATCTCACTATATTGTGTTTTTTTTTTTATTTTTTATTGCTTAACTTCCCTCTCGCGAATTTTTCCCTCAAAGGGATATACCGGTTTCCACATCCTCAGTGTGAAACGAAATCGAGATGTAAGGATCAAATATACAGCCGACCCTGTAACCAGTTCGCCACATGGGTTATTTATCGTTATTTTTATCATTAATATTTTATCCTAATATACATGATGAATTAGATACGGAACCCCGTTGGTGCCATGTATGAAAAATATTTTATCTGGCGGCCGCCATTTATTAATTGGCGGCCGCCACATATATATCTGGCGGCCCTTACTTATTATTTGGCGGCCGCCACATATATATCTGGCGGCCGCCACTTATGTATCTGGCGGCCGCCATTTATTATTTGGCGGCCGCCACTTAATTTATATGCAAAAGGTGAGTGTTATTGGGTTAAGAAGATGGATGTTGACAAAACCGCTGCTTATTGATAAAAATGTAAATGATAAAAAACGAATTCTGAAATATTGGAACACCATTCTTGGAAATCCAAAATGCAAAACTTCATTTAATTCTCAACCAATCATAGCGTACAGCAAACACCATGATTTATGTCCGTGACCCTTGATGAGGCTTCTTAATAATCGAAACACTCTACAAATACTTGCATAATTCAAATCAAATATTAATCTGCTCTATGCAAAAACATATCTATTAGAAGTGTAGATTGGAGTGTTGGTTCATAATAAATCTCTTACAAGTTTGGTTGATTGATGTTGCTATTATAATTTTTACACTGTATCCACCTCTTAAACCACACATTAAAACATGCGAGCGATTCAGGAAGCCAGGTGTTATCTGGCGGCCGCCATATAAATTATGTGGCGGCCGCCAAATATTATGTAGCGGCCGCCAGTTAAATAAGTGGCGGCCGCCAGATAAATCATGTGGCGGCGCCAAATAATAAGTGGCGGCCGCCAGATGTTATATAGCGGCCGCCAGATAAATTATTTGGCGGCCGCCAGATATTATATAGCGGCCGCAAGAAAAATATGTGGCGGCCGCCAGATATTATATAGCGGCCGCCAGAAAAACTATGTGGCGGCCGCCATATATTAAGTGGCGGCCGCCAGATATATAAGTGGCGGCCGCCAAATAATAAGTGGCGACCGCCACATAATTATGTGGCGGCCGCCAGATATACAAGTGGCGGCCGCCAAATAATAAGTGGCGGCCGCCAGATAAAATATTTTTCGTACGTGGCACCAATGGGCTTCCGTAATTAGACGAGTGTTCTTAAGATACGACATACATCAGAGAGGACACATTTTGTTTTAACATATTAAACGTTATCAAATTTCCTTTCTATTTTCTGAAACCTGAGTAAACGTCATCCTTAACATTAACAAGGGATGTATGATGAAATGATCTACTGTGAGAGAACAAAATATACCAGAGAGGACAAGACTTTTTTCCTGGTGAACCTGCAGGCATGCTTATGAAAATTTCCTAAGATGTGTCTTAAGACATGTCTTCGGATATTTCTTAGGATATATCTTAGGCACATCTTAAGATACGACTTGGGGTGTAAAACGAAAGCATCTTAGGAATATCCTAAGTTAAGATGTCGTAAATTCCACCTTAGGCATTTTCTTCTTTTTTCTTTTTTGTAAATGAAGCACTACAAGAAGTCCCTCAAGTTACCAACATATGTAGATGTAGAGGGGGGGGGGGTCCCTTTAGTTCTTTAAAGAATTTACTTAAAACAATCGACTGAATAGCATCTAAAGCCATATGCGAATACATGTTTTGTATGATTCGAAATGTAACCCCTCAAAAAAAACCCCCAAACTTTCAGGTTTGGAGACGATTAATGTTTTTATTTTCCTTACTTATTAAAAACATTTCTGAGTCAGTATTTCTTTAGTGGGTATGTCCCTATTCCTTTTTTAAAAAAAACATGCTTGGATTCAAGACTAATTTTTATAAGTATGATTTTTAAAATTCATTTTAATTTATTATTTTCAACGATTTCTATTACATACGTATATATCTTTATCAGTTTAGTCCATTTTATCCAAGTTTTATGTAAAAAAAAATGTTATATAACATAGCTACTTGTGTACAATCTAGTTTACTTTTCGCAGAATCAGAATAGCGGAGCTACATATACAAGTACATTTTTTTTATAGTTATTTGTATTATTGGATGAGTAATTTAATAAAAATATAAAGCATAACATGTTTTCTGCTCGTTCTTGGCCCAGTTAATCAAGTTCTCTCTCTCTCTCTCTCTCTCTCTCTCTCTCTCTCTCTCTCTCTCTCTCTCTCTCTCTCTCTCTCTCTCTCTCTGGAAAAGGAAGAGGAAGTCACGTTAACATGAATAAACTTTCTTTAATTTTAATAAAACATGTGTTATTTCTCTGCTATCATTATTACTTACACCTGCTAATACCAAGAAATGCAACAGATTGATGCAATACACAGGCATTAAATTCTGAACATGTATGTACTTAGCTCCTTTAAAGGTATCCCCCTACCCCTCCGTTTAGCCCCAATAAAAAAAAAGATTGTATATTTTTATCTGTTTTGAAAGGGCTTGAATAAATCACACGGTACAATGCTCATAAATTATTTTAGTTCATTAAAGAAATCATTAATTTACAACAAATATTTTATTTATTTACGCAAACAAACATTCTTAGATGTTTTCCTGACACCAACGCTTCTTAAAATCACCAAAGAAATGACTTAAGTACGATGGCCGATATGAGCCGTCAAATTACAAGTAAGAGTAGTTCTATTATGTACGCAGAAGTATTACATTTTTACCCGTGAAATACTATAATTTATCCATTGAATAAAAATGATATCCTGTCACACTGTGAAAGGATATCAAAAAGATATCCTGTCACAGTGTGACGAATATCAGAAGTGCGGGAAAACTCGAAATTTCCCTTCCCATAACGAAGATTGCTGTAAAAAAAATCTTCCTTGACCTAATTTAAGATAGAAGGAAATAAATAAACCATTCTGACAGCAAATAAAACTGTCAAAATTACCAAAAATACGTTGCTAAATCCATGTTTACAGAGTTTTCACCTCACTTAGCTATGACGTCTCAACCGCTCAACTATGACGTCACGAGCCTATGACTGTATTACAAACAGTGAGAGGAATCTAAATAGAAGCAAAATATTCTATGATAAAAAAAATTAATTTTTGAGATCATTGACAAAAAACCCCAATATTGCTGCATTTTTTGATCAATTTATTTAACAACTAAGATGGGGGAAATTAACAGGAGAAAATAGAAGAAAAATCAGATAACACATGTTTTTGATTTTGTCCCTTCTAAGTTTACAGATAATCTTGACAATAAATCTATAAAGGAATGTTAAGTAGTCTAAAGTGTATTTTGTCTCAAGATTTGTACATGTACAAATTACTATAACAACTACATGCGTTTTGCCATTAACAAAGTGTACATGTACAAAATGATACAGGTAATACTACTAAAGTCAAATAATTCTGCGTACATAATATATCTACTCTTACTTGTAATTTGACGGCTCATATCGGCCATCGTACTTAAGACATGTCTGCAGTCGTCTTAATGTTAGGACTAATGCCCTGTTCACACGGAGAGTTTAATTCGAATTAAACGTAAGTTTACTGCGAATTAGCTTCGCTTAGCGTTCACACGGAGAATTTAATGCGAATTAGTTTACTTCGCATTAGTTTACTGCGCATTAAATTACTTCGCATTAGCTCCGTGTGAACGCTAAGCGAAGCTAATTCGAATTAAATTTTGGGGCATGCGTAATGGCAAAATTAAGTCAAATGCATCATGTCGGTGGTCAGCTTTAAGTACTTGTGCTATTTTTGAGTGAAAAACTAAGAAAAAATGTGTTAATCACTAAAATATGTCTCCAGACACTGTGACATATTGTCAAATGCATTTCTTTCTGCATAAGGTGACGTGATTTGCAAATGACGTCATAATAGCCTTCCTCACGCCTGACTGTCGAAGTAAAATTTTAATTCGCATTAGTTTACTTCGCATTAGCTGTCGTGTGAACGCAATTTAATTCGCATTAGTTTGATTCGCATTAGTTTACTTCGCATTAATTTACTGCGAATTAAACTTGTCGTGTGAACAGGGCATTAGATTAGGAGGTCTCCTAAGATAGGATAGCTTCGATGGCCTCGCTTAAGACTAAGATATGTCGTAAGACCGTCTTAAGATATGTCTTAGTCCTAATGCCCTGTTCACACGGAGAGCTTAATTCGAATTAAACGTAAGTTTACTGCGAATTAGCTTCGCTTAGCCTTCACACGGAGAATTTAATGCGAATTAGTTTAATTCGAATTAGTTTACTGCGCATTAAATTACTTCGCATTAGCTCCGTGTGAACGCTAAGCGAAGCTAATTCGAATTAAATTCTGACGCATGCGTAATGGCAAAATTTAGTCAAATGCCACTTGTCGGTGGTCAGCTATAGGTACTTGTGCTATTTTTGAGTGAAAAACAAAGGAAAATTTTGTTAATCATCAAAATGTGTATACAGACACTTTGCCATTGTCAAATGGATCTGCTTCTGCATAAGGTGACGTGATCTGCAAATGACGTCATAATAGCCGTACTGACGCCGGGCTGCAGAAGTAAAATTTTAATTCGCATTAGTTTACTTCGAATTAGCTGTCGTGTGAAAGCAATTTAATTCGCATTAGTTTAATTTGCATTAATTTACAGCGAATTAAACTCTCCGTGTGAACAGGGCATGAGATAGCTTCATAAGCATGCCTGTAGGATGAAATATGGGGATTAGGGATAAGAAAACGGTTTAAAAACATAACCAGGAAAGCAAAGCAAGCACTGAACTTTAAAATATTTCATCTAGATTCATAATTACTAATGCCCTGTTCACACGGAGAATCTAATTCGCAGTAAATTAATGCGAAGTAAACTAATGCGAATCAAACTAATGCGAATTAAATTGCGTTCACACGACAGCTAATGCGAAGTAAACTAATGCGAATTAAAAGTTTACTTCTGCAGCCTGGCGTCAGCACGGCTATTATGACGTCATTTGCAAATCACGTCACCTTATGCTGAAGCAGATCCATTTGGCATAATGACAAAGTGTCTGTATACACATTTTAATGATTTAAAAACTTTTCCTTAGTTTTTCACTCAAAAATAGCAAAAGTACCTATAGCTGACCACCGACAGGTGGCATTTGACTAAATATTGCCATTACGCATGCGTCAGAATTTAATTCGAATTAGCTTCGCTTAGCGTTCACACGGAGCTAATGCGAAGTAATTTACTGCGCAGTAAACTAATTCGAAGTAAACTAATTCGCATTAAATTCTCCGTGTGAACGCTAAGCGAAGCTAATTCGCAGTAAACTTACGTTTAATTCGAATTAAACTCTCCGTGTGAACAGGGCATAAATATCGTATGTGCACTTCCTGCAATCCAAGGGAAAAATCATTTGTTTGCTTTATAGAAAACAAGGACACGTATTTTATTATGCTTTAACTATCTGATATCCGTGAGATATTTTATGAGTGTCTTTTATTACTTCAAATTACAACGGTTCCTGTAAATACCCTTATAAAACACTTTTTACAATGTAGGGATTTTGCATATACGAAATAGCGACAAAATTCTTATATCTGCGATATTCTATGTGCTTCTTTACTTTTTTCGAATTACAATGGCGTAGGTAATTAAATTCTTATAATACTGTTAGGATTTTTTTCTGATTTGTTAGAGTTCTCATGCATTATCAGCTCTTCAAATATTTTTAAATAACTATCAGGAAGATTTTCACTGGATTTTACGTCAAACCTTCCTTAAATAACTTAAAATGGAATTTAAATGAAAAACCTACAATTATAGGACCTTTCATATTTAAAAAACATTACATATGAAGAAAAACAAACTTACCCCCTTCTTTTCTTTCTCTTGGCTGTTCAATTTTTTTTTATGAATATATGAAATAAAATATACACATATGTATATACTAAACACATATACTTCCTGTTCCCAGCATAAATGTCAAAAACACTAAATGTTCTCAGCAGAACGAATGCGATCAATTTCCGACTTGTTATAATTATTTTGTATAATGTGGGGTCTGATACAGGCAATATACACATTAAAAATTCAATCAGGATAAAGTTGAAAAAAAAAATAAACAAGATTAAGGACAATGTTGACTTTTGGTAATGCACAGTTATATTTAAGTTAAATGAGTCCATAAAATACTATAGGATAATATTATCACATGGATTAAAAAATTATGTAAACGGTTCCATGGTTAGAGAGAAAAGACTGGCAGTCTAGTATGTAATTGTATACACAATAGCATGACAAAGACCTGGATTCTGTCATCTATGAAACTGAAAGTACACGTTAATAAAGTGTAATTGTTCATGTTTTTAACGTTTTTTTTTTTCTTCGTTTTTTCTCTTTTTTCTTTCTTTTTTTTTTTTTTTTTTTTTTTTTTTTTTTTTGTTTTTTTTGTTTTTTGTTTTTTTGATTTGATAAAATGATATTTAATGAAACAGAAATTAATTAAACTTAAACTTGCTGAATAAATTCAAAAGCAGAAAAAAATTAAGAAAAGAAGGCTGAACATAAAATATTATAAATATGTTAATTCACTGATTCTACATTTAGATAACGCATGCAACAGAGCATCCATTTCCCATGCATTCATGATAAATTGCCTTACGATAAACATTTATTTCCTTTAAAATTACTGCTAATATGATTATACCTTTAAGTTGATTATTTCTGCCAGGAGACAGAAAAATAAATTTATAGCCTATATATAAAAAATTTAAATTTTATTTTCAAAATCTGAAAAGAATCGAATCAACTTCCAGCTGTTTCGACAATGTATCTCTATTATCTGCAATTAATATGCATGAAATATACAGATTTCTCTAGTAATGTCATGGTTAAATGTTGCAAGTCACATTAACGGGTGCCATCTGCAGAGGGAAAAGGTGCAGTTTTAATTTTCTTCCTCACAGATACGTGTTTTATTTAGAATATTGGTAATTAACTACTATTCAAACAAAGCACATAGTTCTATAAGCCTAACGTTTTCCTTGATGTAAACGTTAATGAGATCAGAATTTGCCGTCAAAAGTTTAAATCTGTAATATATATCCTCTCAAAATGATCCATTAAAGATAACCCGAATCATTTAAACAAAGACAACTCAAACGTCAGGCATTCACCAAAAAAAAAAACGATTTTTTTCTTGCAAAGCCTGTATCACAAGAATATTTAATCACCAATCTTTACGCACTTGTGTCAAGTTAACAAAAGAAAGAGGGCGTATAAGGCGTGGGCAATCCCCCGCTCTGAGACAATATGTTTCTCAATATTCAAAATTAACGGAAAGAGCCATAGCTGCTTTTACCGACGACACGGCCGACTCAAGTATTTAAAAGGAAATCACCTGTTTCTATTTATAGATACATGTACCTTTTCAATTCAAGATCAACCTACATGTATGTAATCATTTGTGGACCAGTGTTAGATTTTCATAGCTGCAGGTTTGTTACCAGGTTACATGACAATCATTTTACTTGTTCAATAATCATATTCTAAACAAGTTTTCTTTTAGAAAATTTTAAAAATAAAACAATCCAGCAGCTACTAATGACTTATGGTCATTTAAATAGTTAAGGACTGTTTTTCCCGAGATACTTTCAAGGTGTAATGTTGTATTATATATCTCTTATATTATTTATACATGCATTATAAAATAATTAAAGAAAACATAATTCATGAAAAATGCACAGAGAAAAAAAAATAAAAGCATAGACAAGAATCACACACTGTAAGTCTCGAACACCCGATCATTATGTTCACAATCCAGCAATCATACCTCTACGCCACAAAGTCCGTGTAAACGGATGGATAAATTTAAGACAGATTGTTGAATCTTAAAATAATTTGAGAAGAAAAATGAAATACATATTTTCAACATTTTCAATATGAAGACCACCTTTAACCAAAATTATCTAAATGTAATGAAGTGCAGTCATATCCAAACAAAATTATTCAGAAGTTGATTTTCTGGTTAAGGGTGGCCTTTTGCTACAGTTTTTCATTGTTTAGGGGGGTATCTCAGTATTTACTATATTCTCCATATAAACTGAACGATTTTTATATCTATCATATGAGGGAACTCTTAATATTTAAATATTATTTTTGTTTGATTTGATTTAAGGCATGTATAAAATAACATTGTTAAATAACAAAATTTTGGTTAAACAATGTATTTTAAAAATCACTACTTGTATAGGCGAAAGTGACTATCAAATGCGCTATGGCTCTTTACATTTTTCTAAAATCATGTTCTCAGTAATGTCATCTTCAAAACATTTAATTATTTTATTTTACTGAATGACTTATCATTTGACAATCTTTTTTCAAAGTTGACAGTTAAGCATATTTAGTAGAAAATGGGTTTTCTAGTGCCATAAAAAATGAATTTTAAACATGAATGGGTCATGTCTCCATTTTTTCGTTAACGCTCAAAGGTACTTGAACACAGATTTGAAGTTATTATTTTCTTTATAATATTACAACTTTTATATTTTAATAGCATTTCACACAAAAATTTATTAAAAATATTATTTTATATAAATGATATTAAAATTTAATTTTTTTTGGGGGGGCGGGTTTGATTGACACATCCTTGCACTTTCACGAATTAATTTTATTCTTAATCCTTAGGAAAAGTGGCAATCTCGTTGTGCATAAATGAAAAATATTAATACTATAATCCAGAAAATTCAGAGTAGACATGTTCGATAGCAAAACAAACACACAATATATTGTCAGTCCGTGCAGTTGTGGTAAGCAGACTGTGACAATTAAACGCACCCGGTGAATTGTAAAAATCAACAAAAACAGAACTCGGCCCTGTTTACAAAAACTGTGTATATAAACACGAGTGTGCTCGATTTGCTAAACTCTGTACGCAACTCTTAGTTCGGAATGACGATACTTGTGAAAGAGTTTTGCTTTCTAACATTTCTACTCTGAATAAAATTATTTCTCTGGATAAAAGTTTTAATATTTCTCATTAATACACAACAAGATTGCCACTTTTCCTAAGGATTAAGAAAAACGTTAAGTGTCCAGTTAGCTCTTAATTTGAAGCCATTCACTTGTATACTGTAACATTTCATATGAGTGAGGAATTCTCACGAGGAATGAAAAATTCAAACAAAAAATAACTATGTTATAGATTTCATGATATTTGAATAGTTTATTGAATACTGTTCGTTCTTTTAGTATTAATTTCTCCATGTGTGCATTTCTGATGTATCTTTAATGCAGGGACGAACTGACTTGATATGATGTAATATGAAAGTAGAAAATATTTGCAAGATTTCGGGGTGTCGAATAATAAATTCAGCCTAAAAGGCAAAAATAGTATAAAATTGAATATCTTATTCAATATTTTATTTCATATTAAAATCGAAAATCTACACCACACATAGCATGAAGTAATAAGATAAAAACAAGAAAATGATGCTAAAACTTTCTCTGATTAAAAAAAGTATATTTGCACTTTATTACAAAAGTAAGCAATCTTTCCTTGATTTAGAAAACATAAAAAAGTTTTTTTTTTATGAAAATGAAATTAAGACTTTATACTTTTGTACAAATATTATTCTCTCTTAAACTTTGAAATCCAGTATATTATCTTTATTTGATTCAAAATTTAAACAAGGAAGTACTTTAATTAACATCAAGCTTTGGTTTATTGACTCAAAGTACATGTACTTTATTTCCTTGTTGAATATTTGACCCGTTTGAGAGAAGAGAGAGAGAGTTTTAAATTAGCCAAATTTTATAGCATTCTTTTACATTTCACTTTGCATATTCGAATTAAGACATATTAAGACCGATATTTATGGGTTTGTCCAACAAAAATTAAAATATTTGCATTTCAGTGCAAAACGAGTACATGCTTTGTAATGTTGATTCTTTTCAAAGTTTCCAATGTATTTTGCTTATCGTAAAACCTACGTCGTGTGACATCATAACTAGTGAATGTGTTTAGCTTGTACTAGAACCATATGGGATGACGTATTACTTTTTCCTGTACTTTACAGCCTCAATTTAAATGGTAGAGAATAACTGTATTTTGAAATTCTATTCAAAATCATGCAGAAATAATCTTAATTCAATTTTTATATTTTTTGGTTATAATTAAGAAATGAAGCTTATTTCAACTTATATTATACGATACAGCATAACTTGGGGCAGTTTACGCTTTATAAACCGCGAAGCGTAAACTTTCCCAAGTTTTGTTATATCGTATAATATAAGTTGAAATAAGCTTCATTCCTTATAATTTAATTTCAGTGCAGACATTTTCCCCAGAATAAGGCTTTATATTGATTAAATTTTAAAAGAAACGTCAAGCGGAGTAATACGTTTTTCGACGTAACTCATTGTGACGTAGGCAAGTTATGTTATACAAAATGGATAAAATCTTTTATCCAATCAAATGACGTGTTACAAGTAAAATTTAATTATCGCTTAATGACAATATATTTCTGCAATTAGAAATACTTGTAGGCATCTTTCATTTACTAGATCTCCTTAAATTGGTTTTCAAATCCAAGACTCTCTTTGTGATGAAAT